>NC_079211.1:126032719-126036577 GCF_029633865.1 Lampris incognitus
TAGACCATTGTTCCTCTTGAAATCCAGCTGAAACGGCATCTCGAGAGTATGATTTCCGTATCGTGACGTATTTCCGAGTGAAACAGGATAGACGGGAGTGACGAAACATTGGGAACGTTTGATTTGAAAATGGAAAAGTGGGAGGGTGTCCAGGTGGCGTGGCGGTCTATTCCGTTGCCTACCAACACGGGTATCGCCGGTTCGAATCCCCGTGTTACCTCCGGCTTGGTCGGGCGTCCCTACAAACACAATTGGCCGTGTCTGCTCGTGGGAAGCCGGATGTGGGTATGTGTCCTGGTCGCTGCACTAATGCCTCCTCTGATCGGTCGGGGCGCCCCTGGCGAAACTCCTCACTGTCAGGTGAAAACAAGCGGCTGGCGACTCCGCATGTATTGGAGGAGGCATGTGGTAAGGCCAATTCATGGTCTTGACGTACCGTAGACGGACCGTATTCCGCTGGGGTCCGCGGGGGCTAACATGACGCAATAGCGGACCTCAGCGTACGTCCGCCTGCCCAGGTCCGCGCGAAGCTAAAATTGTGACCGCGCGTACCTGGCGTTCGCATACTAGTGTCACACAAAACATGGCTCGGCATGAAACTGTTTCAAATCGACATGTATTTCGTCTGGCACCGGAAACCTTTAGTTTCTTCTTCCTGGCTTTACAACTTTTATATAGTATGGAGACGATGTTTTTCCTCATATCACTTATCAACATGCTGAACTCCCCCTCTCTATCCCTCCCTCCATTAAGTGGTCGAACATACCACCTCCGCGAGGTTTTTCTTTCCAACATCGCCTGGCAACAGAGCAGCTCTTCTTCCTCATCAGTGGACAGCACCGTGTTGTTTACAGTCTGTAATTTCCGGCGGAAAAGGAAAACAACGCTCAAAGATTGTGGGAAATGTAGACCTTGGTTATGCGTTGGTACGACTCGACTATGAAAAGACTATGAAAAGGTGTGGTCCGTCCGCACAGTGTGTGCGCCCTGTACAGACTGTGTGATAGTCTGCAGCCCTCCCCGGACCGAGGTGGAGCAGTGATCAGGACGGCTCGGAAGAGTGGGGTAATGCGCTACATGCACTAGGCTATGTGACGTAGTTCCGCTTCGAAATAGTACTGCTTGTACATTTCCGCTCTCTTTGTTTACATCGCGCTGGCGCCGAGCTAGCTAGCTAGCTTGCATGACAGTTTGGTCATCAACATCATTCTACCCAGAAAAAAATTCAAGACCGAATATTTTCAAAAACAACAAAATAAATACTCTGGGCGTTGCTGTGTCCCACTTTGTCCCGCTAGCTCCAAGTGTAACGGCATACTAAGTTTCCATGGCTTTCCGATCCATCCTGACCTGAGAAGACAGTGGCTGGTAAACATACGCCGGGATAATTTCACCGTCACCTCCCACACTAAGGTCTGTAGCAGACACTTCACTGATCAGCTCATAGAGCCAACAACCCTTGATGGTCGAAGAAGGCTTCTTAAAGGTGCGGTACCGACGCTTTTTGAATGGAATGGCTCTACTGTTGAGACACCACGGCGCAGTGTGTGGGAGAGAGCAAAACGGCCCGTTGGTCCAGTCCCTCCTGAGGAGCAACGCGATAGCAAAAGGGGTCACGACTACTGCTCTGTCCCTGAACCGTCCGCTGGACATGTCCTTGTCATCTGTAGAAGACGAAGACAAAGAATGCAGGAGTTGTATGTCCAGCGAGTTTGGGTTACAGCGGTTTGCAGGCTCAGACGCTGACATCCGATTCTATACCAGGTAACTTTAGGTCCAAGTTGTATGTACCTAACTGTTAGTCTAATATTAGCTGTTTGACATCAACCATTAACATTGGACATAAATTAAATTATAAAAATCCTGTTGTCAGTGTAGCATAATGTTTGTTTACTTTTGTCATTGGGAACCCTGTGCTCCATCCACGAGTTATACTGTGTGACCGCTGACAATGTTTCTAAATATTTAACGATGATGCATTGGTGGTTAAAATAGTCTATACATACAAACACCCTATCCGAATGTTGATTTGGGTAACATACGATATGACAGAATACTTGTTACAATTAACATGATTTCGGTGACTATGTGATTTTATTGAGTGCTAATTAATGGCCTGATGTATGTATTTTGTGAATAGATTTCTTACCTTCGTAATTGTGAATGTAGGATGCAGCATACAACCTAAAGCCCTTGTCCAATTTGCTGGTTGGTGTTGGTGTTGTTTGCTGGCAAATTCTGTGGACATCTGGTACTCTGAACTTTGGGAGCTCCTGCAAAGAACGGGTGTAAAACAGCGCCATCGATAGACTGGAAACACACAAGCAGTAGTAGGTAGAATGCAGAAATGATTGTGCAGAGAGCGCATTGGCCAAGTACAATTGGGGAGAAAAGGGGGGGGGGTGAAAAGTGGGCGCGTTGCTAGCTAGCTAACTACTGAATTTTAGCTCTGTACCACTAAAAGTTAAAGACTAAAGGTGCTGACACTGAGCTTTTGGACAACTTCAAATATCTGGGGGTTGTTCTCGACAACAAATTGTGCTTTGAAACTCATGTTGCTTCCACATCAAAGAAGGTCCAACAAAGACTTTTTTCCCCTTAGGAAAATGTGTACATTTAATGTCTCCTCCCAGATGATGACTCTCTTTTATAGAAGTTTTATTGAAACAGTTTTAAAGTACTGTATTGTTGCTTGGTTTGGTAACTTGACTCTGGCCAATAAAAAACGGCTTGATAGACTAATTAAATGGGCTAGTAAGATTTCAGGGAGAAGTCAAGCCCAGCTTACTGACCTTTATAATAGGAAAGTCAAGCCCAGCTTACTGACCTTTATAATAGGAAGGTGTTCAGAAAGGCTACTTCCCCCTTCTGGAGTGCCAAGGTCACCCCCTTTGGCCAGAGTTTGAGCTGTTACCCTCAGGTCTTCTGTTGAGGATGCCCTGTATTAGGACTAAGAGATACAAGGCTTCCTTTGTCCTCACTGCCATTCAATTGTTAAATGGTAGATAGTATTCATCTGTTGTCCGCAGTTCGCTTGTTTCCTTGGTCTGTATATTTGAACTCCTTTGATTCTCCTTGCCCACTGTCCTGTTGTCAATTCTGCCTTGGTGTTTGTATGTTTTGTTTTTGTGTGAGAGTTTTATTATACTGACTGCAAACTAATTTCCCTGTAAGAGACAATAAAGATACTTTTATTTTGACTTTGATTGACGGGTGGATGTCATGATCTTATTGGTTGAAATTGATTGGTTCAAGCCTACGTGATCATGCGTCATTTTTTACAGGAAGAAAACTTGATTGGATTCTGATATAAAAATACAAAGAAATTGATTTTTTTTTACATATATTGTTAAATAAGGGCACAGGTATGTGATATAAAAGGGTTAAAAGGGCATTTTTCACTTCATCTCGACTTTAACTAACTCATTGGGTAGAGGGTTACTGTTGGTGTTCAAGGGTCAGGGTTAGACGGATTTTCAGAGAACTTTTTTTTGTTATTCTGGCAAGGGGATGGTGGTCTGTCATGATCTTTTGAGTTTAGAAATGCTGCAGTGTTTTTGGTGATGGGGAATATCTTTTTATTCTGGGAGCAGCACCATGTGGACTTTTCTTGGCTGACTGCAGTGTGTGTGTGTGTGTGTGTGTGTGCGCACGTGCGTGCACGTGGCCATAAGAGAGTGATAGAGAGATTGAGTACTACCATATAAAAGAGATCAAAGAGTGATTTGAGGGGATGAAGGAAGGTTAACCCTTCCTCCTAGAAGGGGAGTTTCAGTCAAAAATGAGATATGGCTCATTTTTAAAACCATACCTACTCTTACAAAGACGTTTGCTGGCAAGACTCACTAATGATTGTTT
>NC_079211.1:126036777-126093337 GCF_029633865.1 Lampris incognitus
GGTGCATGGATCACAAAACCTCCTTTACTGACAGAAAGGAGTCCCAGGAGAAGACTGTCAAACTAGTGCTCTCAAAAGAAAAAAGAACTGTCAGGAAAATAACAAGTGAAAGTACTGGTTCATGACTGAGAAATCTTGGTTAGATATGAGTTGAGATTTGAGTTATATATTCCTTTGTTGATTAATACAAGACAGTAATACATCAGTCAAACATACAGAGTCATTTGTTTAAAAGGCCTATCCAAGAACAATAAATGTAAAAGACACTGAAATCAATTGACTATCAACACAAGACAATTTTTCTAGATTCAGGCTTCTATAACAAAGTAGAAAGACTACTCAAAAACAAGTTATCTTCCATTCAGGCTAAACTTTGCCTTCAAATTCATAGATTCCACTAAATAGCCAATAGACAGTGATGAACAAAATATATCACAATAATAAAAGTTGTTAATGTATCTAAAACCATATGCTTTTGCAAAGTGATTAATCGTAGACAACCACGTTTTTACGCTTATCAACAGTTACAACAATGTACTACTTTAACATGCATAACTTATACAAATTGGATCAAATTTGATGACATTCAAAATCTATTTTTCGAGATAAATTGCACAGCGGCTTAGAAACCTTGGCGAACCAACTCAAAACATGACAGAATTCAAGAAAATTCAACGAATGTTGTCATCCATTTCTCCACAACATCACGAGTGGCTTTTCCGCATTCATCCTGCTCAGAAACTCTGATTGCTTAAACCGAACAAATTATAAAGGCTAATTGGTAAAGTTAGAGTATAATGAAGGATGTGTGTTGATTGTGCAGACATGTAATGACTAGTGGCGCATGCTGGACGGCTGGGCTTTCTCCACTTGAAGACACCGAGTTACCTAGGGTGTAAGAAGGTAAAATCTGTGCTGTGGGTTTCACAAGAAAGACTCATCGAAACCCGTAATTTAAGCAAAAACTGATTTCCTGCGCGCTGGTGCAGTGAACAACACAAGCCACTAGATGACGGTAGTGGTCGATAATAAAGTAATTTCCTTTAACCCGGAAGAACTACTCAAAGATCGAGTTAAAAGGACAGGAAGTCTAGCTGAAATGACAGTTAACCATGGCGTTTGATGTGAAGTCCCGAGCCAAGCGATATGAGAAATTGGACTTTCTCGGAGAGGGTCAGGTGCGGTAGACAGAGCCACTTTTCTCATTTCTGTATTGCACTGCGTTTGATTTGTGTCCATCCGACGCTGCAGGTTGCGCCACATTATGGCTACAGCCGGCTTTGTGAAAGGCAGCTTGTCCAACAAAGCCGGTTGCTAATGTCAACGAACCCCGCATGTGGTTAAAGTAGGGTGACCAGACATTCCGGTTTCAAGCTGGGTGTCCCGAGTCCCGACTAATATCTGTAAAACGGTAAAATGTCCCGGTTTTCGACATCCATCCCCCAGATGACCCGGTTTTCACGGCAGTTAACAAAATATTGAATATTTTTGTTTTCAGCGCGTACAGAGACGTTCCCCGTGTTCTGTCCCACTCATTATTACCTAATCCAATCAAAAAACATGATGCACCACGTGTGTGAATTAAACACTGATTTGTCTGTATGTGTCTGTATGTGAAAGGTGCGCGAGCGACATTTGATCATTGCGAAAAAGAATAGCAAGCTATATTATAGCCAACACTTATTCAATGTGTTTTAAGGCTAAGGTGTGTTAAGGTTAAAAAACAAATCTCGGCTACGCTAGCCTGTCTTTTCTTTTTGTTGGGAGGGGATAAAAATCCTTTATCGTATCATGTCCGGCGAGACGGACAAGCGTGTGAGCGCCTGCATGTGCGTGTGCGCGTGCACGAACGTGCGGTACACCTTTTAGGGTACCGGTTTGGGATTTTGAAAATCTGGTCACCCTAGGTTAAAGTAAAACAAAAACAACAATCTGGTAGGTACCAAAAGTGGTGGTTAAAATGGCGTGCGTTGACGCTGCGTTCAGTTAAGGGTGCGTGTTTTGTATTTAATGGATCTGCGTTTTCTTTTTTTCTCCAGTTTGCCACCGTGTACAAAGCCAGGGATAAAACGACTAACACGATAGTTGCCATCAAAAAGGTAAGAGCATGCTTTAAATTATTTTTTTAATTTGTAGTTTACTTTGCATTAATGAATGTAGACTGCAGGGCTCCAGGTGGCGACTAACATTTTAATTTCGCGACCTTTTTTTTCTGACAGTCGCCAGTGGCCACCATGACCCACAGTCAAAGGGGGAAATGGCCATACGTTTTGTTTGTGTACTCAACTCGCATTGTGTCTCTTGGGACTGCGTCTGCCTGCCGTATCGTGATCTCCTGTGCAGTTTCCAATACATAAACTTCTCTGCACTTATGTCCTGCGGTGGTTGGAGCGTCGGCTGTACAGATGAACAGAAACAGTGGTTGAAGATGGTTAAACATCACGTTTATGTGTTAACTTTATGAACGGTGTTTAATTTAGTTCGATGGGAGTTTGAATCGCCCTGTGATGGACTGGCGGCCTGTCCAGGGTGTCTCCCCGCCTGCTGCCCAATGACTGCTGGGATAGGCTCCAGCATCCTTGCGACCCTGAGTAGGATAAGCGGTTTGGATAATGGATGGATGGATGGAGTTTGAATCTAGAAGTTAGATGTAGTCAGGGTTTGAGTTACGGGAGAGCTCTGCTCCCCCGAAAGCCTACTATTGTTTTTTTTCTACGGCGCCGGCAACTGCTGCTGTGGGCTATGTGTTGCAAATTGTCGCCAATCACTCATGGATGACCTGACAGGGACGTTCCAAATTCCTCTGAATATTTTTTTTTTTTGCCTGGAGCCCTCTAATATTAAAATGTAATGCACAGTATGTCGTCTTCTCTTGACAGATTAAAGTTGGCCATAGAACAGAGGCTAAAGATGGTAAGTAATGGGTTTGTCAGGTGCTGATGACTTTTCTTTTTGTACATTTGCACCATGGTCTGTCTGTTACCACCTCCATGTCTTTTAACCCCTTAGGCATCAATAGGACTGCCCTTCGAGAGATCAAACTACTGCAGGAGTTGCATCATCCAAACATTATTGGGGTAGGTGCCCATTTGTACCACAGCCGACACTTGTTTGGTATCATGGGCAATGAAATATAAATCGGAAGTCTTTGTTTGGTCCTTCTTTCTTTCACAAGTTGTATTCTTTTCTTAGCTGCTGGATGCCTTTGGGCACAAATCCAACATCAGCCTGGTGTTCGATTTCATGGAAACTGATTTGGAGGTGAGGCTGTCTTGACACTTAAATTTTTTAACATTTTTTTGCCATCTGCCTCTGTGTGAAAATATGTACACATTTTTTGTGAACTCTAGGTCAATAAAAGTATATTATCAGTTGACTGGACTGACTGGAATCCAAGTGCCACCCGCAGTGTTACCCAGTTGTTGTATTTCACAAGAAGGCCACAAGATGGAAGTCCAGTGGTCTATTTGCATGGTATTTGTAACGCTGTATGTGGGGACCTTCTGCTGTGAATGTAGGTGACCAGACATCCTGAAAAATTCAGGGAAGTCCCGAATTATGAGCAGTTGTCTTGAATCCCATCCTGTTCGTCCGGAAAATTGGACTAAACCTGAGTTTTGAGTAGTTATAGCGTAATGGCCTCCTCTGGCAACTATGTCAGCGGCCCTCTGCAATCCAGTCGTCCTACAAGGTAGACTAAGTGAATTTTGTCGGCTTATTAGTGTTGTTAGTGTTACTCCAATTTGTACTACAAGTCCCAACATTAATTAGATGGCGACAGACTTCTCAATTCAGCGGTGGCTGATTTATTCTTACTGTGTGCCCTCTTGCAACTCTTACATGCAATGTGGTATTCTTGACAACAGGTGTCGGTAAGAGGCATTAAATCACATATGACAAATTTAACTTGGACATTGTGTCAACAGCATTGTTACAGCCACAAAGTAACACACACGCGTGCTCTTTCCCCCTTATTGTTTTCTAGTATAGTTGAAGATGGCAGAAGTTGCAGTCGCGAGGACAGGGAAGGTTTAGCTGCAGGTAGCATCGCACAGACAGATGTGACAGGCACCGCACTGAAAAAATGAATAAGTAACAGATAATGATTTACACATTTCGATATAACAGTCATTGTGTTTCTTTTTCCTAATCACAGGCAGTTGAATTCATGTTCATGAACAAAAATTAAAAAAATTAGTGTTGAGTTTTGACTTTGATGTGTTTTACTGTTAATGTTTGTTAACATTTAATGTAGTGTAGTCAAGAACATGCCCACTGTGGCAACTTGATCATGCCCACCCCAACTCCCCTGCCCTGAATTTTACCAATACTCGGACCTTCATGCACATTATTTGCTGCCAAAATCTCTACAGGTTTACAGTAACCTGCAGCACTAATTGCTGGATTTAAATAGGGCACTAAGTGAATAATCAAGTTGTTGATAGGACTGTATATGGATAGAAAAAAATAAGTATGTATTTTATCTATCTGCCCATCTTTTGAGATTTTGGGTATACATTTGATCTTGCTCCTTCTACATATCTTTCTTTATTGAAATGTAGCAGTTGAAGGTAAATTCAGAACCTTCTTATATTGATTTTGCTACTGCATCCATTTCAGGGGGAAGAATACAGAAGTAGCACAGCAAAAGCCAAATTGCAGACACAATTACTGAGTTCAGTTCGCATTGGATTAGTATTATCATGTGACTTCAGTTTTCAGAAAGCTATTGTAGGTAAATATTACTTGTGCAAATTATAGACATGTCAGACCTGCACGGAATAAAAAAAATAATACTGACAATCTCTTAATTACAAATTACTGGATGTCCCCAGTTAATAATCCCCATGTGGATAGCCATTTTGTCTCTAACCCTTTGTTAAAAGGTATACAAAAATACAGTAGCGTATGATTTTATAATGGTGTTTTCCGAAGGCTGATGCTTCCACTCTGATGGCTGTTTAACAGTGGCTGATAAGTATCAAATTCTGTTAACAGACCAAGCCAGAGTTTTGGGGACCACAGGTGAGAAAACATTTTGAGATTGATTGGCATTAACTTGGGCTGTAAGAATATCACGAAGAGTGCGAAAATCAAATGGATGGAAAGATAGGATTGTGCGCTCTCTCTTTGGACCCTAAGTAGTCTCGAAAAGAAATCTGATAGTAGGCAAGGCTCCAGATGGGCACCCAGCTCCAATATATCAGACTATTAGAAGGAAGGAAAACAAGATAACTGCACTTAAAACGAATCAATATCAACCCGAGCTCTGGGGATGTAATGATGACCATTTCCAGCTCGCAGGCAGCAGAGGCAGAACAAACATGACAGTGAAATATGATGCTGATCTGATATCCAGTGTGGGATGTGTAAGTCTTGGTCACTGTATGTTTCCCTGAGCTTATCAGTCACAGATGTTGGATGTTTTTATTGTGAGAAACATGATGTAGCTGTGCTGCAGGAATGCCATGGGTTCATGTGAAGAGGTCACTTTAAAACAGAGCAGTCTTGCTGGGTTCCAACTGTATCCACTTCTGTGGCTGGACTTCATCTTAATAGGGATGGGTATCATTAAGATTTTAATGGTACTACTACTCTTACCCATACTGCTTATTGATCTGGTATTTTAACGGTACTCTTATTGGTTCTGTTATTTTTTTAAGATAAATAAATGAAACAAATTAAGAACAGAATTAATGTTGCTTTATTTTCTCTTCTGGACAGTGTTGCTTCCAATCATTAACCCATGTTTGTATAATTTAGTTAACTCAGTGTGGGCTCTAGGCTGCTAGCATGTACATAACATACCTGAGGTGGATGGGGCAATGAGAGATGAACTACGAGCTAGGCAGTCGAAAACTGCATTTCTCCACCTGTATATGATGCACTGTCGCTAGATGTTTCGAAAGATTGCTTGTGTGTGTGTGTCTCGGCCTCACTCTCTTTCTGAGACAGAGAGGCAGAGAGCTGGCCCCATCCCACGGCTCACACATATGACAGGCTCTGAGAGAGAATGATCCCTTCTGAATTTGGGAATAGTGAAAATGCATCATATACAAAATGTCTTAAACTTACTGAGTTGATGCGATAAAAGGTGCAAAATACATTTATGTAGCCTAAATAAATCAGGAATTTATTTTCTTACTTTCTCAAATACCAATAGCAGAGCTGTTAATGTCGGAGTTTTTTTTTTTAAACAGTATCTTATTTTACTTTTTCTTATAGAACATAGAACATACGTGTAAACCCCCCCCCCCAAAAAACACACCAACAAACAAACAGAAGGGAAGAGAAGGCCACTTAATACAAGGTAAAGGAAAGCAAACAAAAGGAGGGGAGGTGGACATTACCACCCCCACATACCCACATTCAGTTACCATTTGAATTTAGAGCAACAGCAACAATAAAAGAAGGGAAAAAAAGAGGAAGAAATCGTGTGCGTCAGAGTACAAAATCCGAAGAAAAACATTTATATACACATCAACCCATGGTATTAAATGTCTCTCTTGCAGTCTGTTAAACCCTTTAGTACAATAGCTGCCAACCTTGGGCTATGTAGTTTAGAAAAGGGGACCATATCTTATAAAATATATTTACCTTACACTTAGCTCTGTAGGTCAAGTATTTCATAGGTATAAACACAAATATAACCTTATGCCAACCTGCTATTGTAGGAGGCTTGTGATCTATCCATTTCAACAAATATTCTTTCTTGCACAGAAAAGAACACATAAAAGCCTTTTGGAGTAGGAGCTTTTAACCAGTTTGCTAGGCAGACCAAAAAGTAGACACAGAGGATCTTTTCCAAGTTGAACACCAAAGATTATGTTAAGTTTAACTATGATATTCTTCCAATATTCATCAACATATATGTACATGTCCAGACACAGTGGATATAACTCCCTACCTCTGTATTACACTTTATACATAGCTCAAACTTGTTATGATCCATTTTATGTCTAAGCTGGGGAGTTATCTGTAAGCGGTGTAATAGTCTTAACTGAGATTCTTTAGTTCTATTACAAACAGAAATGTCCTTTGCTAATCCCCATATCTCTTTCCAAGTGACTTAATCAATATTAAGGTTCAGGTAATTATTCCATTCATGGAGTTTGGATATCGGATTACTTCTATCATATTGATTAAGTACTCTGTATCCATGCCCTAAAATACCTCTTTTGTTGTGGTCCAAAAGTATCTTTTCCATCGGGGAGGGCTGGCAATTAAAGATAGTGTCCCTTTTGCTGTGCAAGAAACTACGTATCTGTAAATATCTAAAAAAAAATCACTTTGGGGTAAGGTATGTTTCTGGCGTAATTGTGCAAATGAAAACATTGTGTCTTTCTCAAATAAATGACCTATAATGACGATCCCTTTGTGTTGCCATAGCTCAAATCCAGCATCTGTAACTCCAGGAGAAAATTCAATATTATCCCATATTGGAGAAAGGGAGGATAGCATTCTTTCTTGTTCTTCTAATTTTCTAATTGCTACTCAAGCTTGTAATGTTGAGTTTACAATTATATTATTCCCAGTGATACTTTTAATTTTTTTTCCATTCAAAAGTGAGAGGAGACCCACCAATAACATATTGATCTGTGATGATTCTAGATCTAGCCATATAGATTCTGAATCATTCTTTACCCATTCAGCAGTATAATGTAACTGCGAGGCCAGTTGGTAAAGCCTGATGTTAGGGACAGACAAGCCCCCATCTCCTGCAGCCTCATTCTTCTGAAACCTTAGAAGAATGTTCATTTTAAGTAATGATATCCATCCCAACATTGAAAGTGGTAAGGAAGACCATCTCTCTAGGTCTTCATGTATACATTTTTAACAGGGGTCCAAAGTCAGCACCATACAGCTGTTGTAGTGAAGGGTTTATATATATCCCCAAGTAAGTGAAGCCCTTAGGTGACCACTTAAATGGACAGGATAAGGGAGGAGGTAAATCTCTTAAGACCACCCAGGAGGAGTGCCTCTGACTTTGTGAAATTAATTTTGAAGCCTGAAAACTTGCTAAAATTACGTATCAGATTCAAGACTGCAGGCATGGATACAGCTGGGTTAGTAAGAAATAGCAGGATATTGTACACATACAATGAAGTTTTATGGTTCCTGTTCCCAACTGAAACACCTGAAATAGAGGAGGAACATCTAATAGCTTCCACCAGAGGTGTTCGATAGCAATTGCAAATAATAAAGGAGACATGGGGCAGCCCTGTCTTGATCCTCGACCCAGGCGGAAGTATGAGGACTTTTTTCCATTTGTCAGCACTGCAGTTAATGGGTTATTATACATAAGCTTCACCCAGCTGATAAACTCCACCTCCAGACCAAATATGTCAAGTGCAGAAAACAAATGGGGCCACTCAATACGATCATAGGCTTTCTCAGCATCCAAACTGTGACAACTAAGCCATCCAATTAATGAAGTTGGGAAAGGTGAATAACATTGAGAAGCCTTCTCATATTGCTACAAGAATTCCTACCAATAATAAAACCTGTTTGGTCGTTCTTTATAATAGAGAGCAGAACTTTCTCTAAGCATAGGGCCAGGGTTTTGGAGAGCAGCTTAAAGTCTGCATTTAAGAAGCTTATGGGCCTATAAGAAGTGCGTTCATCAGCGGGTTTCCCTTTTTTAAGGATAAAGCTGACTTTGGCCTCTATAAGTGATCTTTGGAGGGAGCCATTCTCTAATGAATCATTTAGCATTTCAAGTAGGAGTCCTATAAGTAAGGGTTTGAACTTATAAAACTTGCACCCAAACCCGTCAGGGCATGGAGCCTTTCCTGGCTGCGTAGTTTTCAAAGTGTCCAAAATATCTTGCTCTGTAATCCGTTTATCTGTTGACATAGTTGAATTTAACACAGAGAAAAAGTTATCTAATAAGGTCTGATTATCTGTAGATTGTTCACTGACTATAAAATTGTTCAAAAACCTTATTAATACTGTCTATATTGGTTTTACTCTGCCCATTAGTCTTTGATGGATGAAAGACATTGAGAATCGGGCATTTTATGCACTAACATGGCAAGGTACTTACTGGGCTTTAATGCCAAATTCATACAACTTTTGTTTTGCAAATCTAATATTTTGTTCAGCTTTGTGTGTAAGTAAGGAGTTTAGTGAAGCTCTGGTGGCCAACGTTGCCTTCAATTTATTCTCCGATGGATTTTCAATATATTCCTTCTCCAGTTCTGAAAGTTCAAGTTCCCTCTGAGTCTCAAGGGATTTCTGTCGCTTACTCTTTACATATGATATATTTAAACCTCTGGTGTACGCTTTGCTTGTTTCCCATAAAATTGAGGAGGAAATGTCAGGTGTCTTATTAATTGTATAGAGTGCTTTGAATTCGGAATTAAAATATAAAATAAAATTTGGAACACTGAGCAACTGAGGATCAAATCTCCATGTCCCTGTATGGGACACCCCCCCCCCCCCCCTTGAAGTTGTAGAAACATTGGGCTATGATCAGATATGATGATACTTCCAATGGTGCAAGAGGTTATTAAGTGAAAGATCATTTTTGGGGCTAGAAAATAATCTATTTGTGAACTACTCTTGTGGTCATTTGAGAAAAAAGTATATTCTTTCTTTCCAGGGTGTAAAGTTCTCCAGACATCTAAGTATCCCATCACTTCACATAACTCCATTATTGCCCTAGCTCTTTTTGTAGGGGGATGTTTCTCTGCTGGGAACTTATCAATCTGGGGATCCATCAGGCAGTTTAAATCTCCACCTTTTATTGACTGTTCACATTCAACTTCACCAAATTCTGACAAAGCTTTAGTAAGCAAATCTGTTGGATGGGTAATATACATTCATAATAGAGATATTTTTCCCAAACAGTGATCCCCTCACAATAAAATACCTCCCACTATTATCTCTGACACATTTTTCCAGCTTAAATGGCAGTGATTTATGAATTAAGATGCAAAACCCTTTACTGTTTGAGGTAAAGGATGAAAATAAAAACACCTGACCCACCCATTCACATTTTAACTTAATACCCCTTTCACACTGGCCAAAAAACTGGCTAACATCCGCCTTTGGTGCGGATCTTAGCGGGTTTTTTTTTTTGGCCAGTGTGAAAATGCCATAAGATGTTCCTCATCTTTAAGGTGGGTTTCCTGTAACAGAGCAATTTTCACATCCTCTTTTTTAAGGAAAGTTAAAAATTCATTTCGTTTCACTGGATGATGAACTCCTCGCACATTCCAAGTACGAAACTTCACGTCAGATGCAGTCATTGTTAGAACTGTAAGTGTTAAATCCTAAATCCTTATTGCTGTTGCCCATGATAAATATGCTATCCATTATCATGCATAAATAATGACCTGCTGAGTGAATAATCTTGTTCATGGTAACTGAATGTAATTTCCCTACAGGATAGAACTGTGGCCTTCTCCCAATAAAAACTACATATGTTCAACTACTGTTACTAGGTCCTTAAGATATAAAACAGGACAAGTATGAAAAAACACACTAAACAAAAAATCTCTCTTCCCACAGGAATGCCCCAGAGGGAGAGCGACCCTTAACCATACGCTAGACGCAAGCATAGTACTTTAGAGACAGCACCTCATTAAAACAACAAACAAACAAAACCAATAATTAATTAGTGAAAAGAATAAATGATAAAACAATATAAGTAGAAGGTAAATAAAAAGGGGGCAAATATCAAATGTCAATGATAGTGATAGTGCTTTGAAATGAAGGATGTAACGGTAACATAAGGTATAATGATGATTACGACCATGCCCTTCTAAATTATGATATTGTGCAGAATAGGCAACACACTTGAGGCAAATAAATAAAATAAGTAGAAGGTAAAATAAAAAAGGGGCAGAATAATACTAGAATATCAACATCAATATTAGTGGATAGTGCTTTAAAGTGAAAGATGTAATGGCAACATAAGTTATAATTAGGGTTGGGCCCCGATACTCGGGGCTGAATGGCCCTGGGGCTAATTTTTGGAAATACCGAGGTATTGATAAGGTGCGAGCTTAACGGTCCTGCTATCGGTACTTCACTTGAGCAGTCACTTTTTTCGTATTTTTTCTCACTAGATAATAGTTATCTTGCACATTTATCTCATCTCACCAACTCCATCAAGTATCCGCTTTGCATATTATATATTTTCACTACTCTCCCAGAACTTACGATCGTCTGTTTAAACGTGACTCACTCTGCCTGCCTGCAGCTGGGGCGGCGGCAGTTACACACACACACACACACGCGCGCACGCTCGCAGCTCGCATGAAGGGCTCCAGTGACAGAGAAGCGATGTCGGAGAGAAAATGGTCAAAAGTTTGGCTCCATTTCACTAGAGCCAACAATGAACAGCCCGTTGCCACAATTGTGATACTACTGTCAAATATCCGCTTTGTATATTAGGCTATATGTTCGCTATTCTCCCAGAGAGGACGAGAGGTCTGTCTCTCAACGTGACTGCCTGCCTGCAGGCTGTGTGTGTGACACAAACAGATAAACACAGGTGCACGTGCTTGTGATGCTAGGAGGCTCCGTGTGACGTGATGGCGGAGAGAGCAAAACGTTCTAAAGTTTGGCTTTATTTCACTAGAGCTGACAATGAAACAGCCCGTTGCAACAATTGTGATAAGCATTTTGCATGCAAGGGTGGCAACACCAGCAATCTTTTAAAGCACCTTGCCAAAGTGCATCATCTCTTCATTTGAGAGGACAAGTGTACGGTACCGATAAGAGTACCGTTAAAGTACCGAACCGATAAGCAGTACCGTTAAGAGTAGTAGTATCAATAAAACCCTTTAGGGGCCCCACCCTAGTTATAATACGACCATGTCCTCCTAAATTATGGTATTGTGCAGCATAGGCAATACCCTTGAGGCAGATAAAATGTGTAGCATTCAAAATACAACTGCTTTTGGGTCGGCGGTGGTGTAGCGGTCTAAGCATCGGCTTTGTGTCGATGCAGTTGCCCACTGGAGACTTGGGTTTGCACTCCGGTCTTGTCGGATCCGACTATGGCCGGATTCGATGAAGCAGCAATAATTGGCAACGCTGTCTTCGGGAGGGGCGCGGAGTTGGCTTGTGTTTGTCACATGAATGCATCTCTGGGTGTGTCAGAAAAAGCAGTGATTCGGCCTGGATTCGCCTTGTCACGAAGATGGCGAGGCATCTCCTTTGAGACTGCCGGCCGGAGAGATGCAGTTGGCGAACGCATGCAGTACGAGGGTGAGTGTTTGAATTAGAATAGGGAGCGATTGGCAACTAAATTGGGAGAAGAGGGGGAAAATCAGAAATAAATTTAAAGAGAAAATACAACTGCTTTAATCACATTTGGATTTTAAGTTCAACATGTACAAGCTCACGTAAGGTTGCCTGTATCCACTTGTTTCTTAAGAAGCCAATGGGTGCTGACATGACAGATGATTACTTCCGCTTACTGGTTTTCTTTTTCCGGTTGAGTGCCTCCGCCAACCATGCCACCATGATAGCAAAATCCACAGCTAGTCCAAGGCAACGTTATATTAATTAGATAATTTACAAATTCTTGTTCTTGTTCTTAAAATGAGCTCGGGTTCAACTTGTGCCGTTGTTGGTTGCCACAACAGTTAAAGGAAGTTGAAGGTTTTGTCAGAAACATCTTAGTTTGTTCATAAACAACTTCGACAAAAATGTCCGTGTCCCGCGCCCTACGCCGTGCACTCCATGCCAAGGAATGAGGAACGCAAAGTAAGGTGGCTTGTGGCTTTGAGACTGAAATATCCTCCTTAGAGTGTATGTTTGCTCCTTCCGCTTTGTTAATAAAAAGCCCACAGAACTGCACCGCGATCCGGAGCTCTATGTGGGCTACAACCGACCTCTGAAGAGGAGGCGAAAGCACTAGCGAGTGTGACTGAAACGGATAATGTCAGTTTCAGCAGCAGCGTTAACGTTGATGAAGACCTTGAAGATGGACCTCGTAAGTTAAACTACAGTTATTCCGTTTTATGCAGCAAAGTAGACAGAAATACAGGACATATAATAATGTGTTATGTCAATACAATACAGTGTTTATTTTCCTAGTGTGTAACTTTGGCCTTACTTTTGTTTGTCAGACTACTCGGTGGAATACCCCTGGACTGTCTCAGACCAGACCAGCATCTCAAGTTCTGCACCCCCCCCCCGACCCACAGTTGCACTCAGTCCATACACAGTGGGAGGACCCTGCACGACAAGATCACGATTACTGCCAGAGAGCCAGCAGAAAAGATATGCAGGATAAGATGACTCAGTGTGATGAGATTGGCCACTTTATGCTTCAAAGTGACGCAGATGCTTTGCTCTACGCTGGTATAGCCCTGGAAACATTTAACATTCTTTTGTCAACACTAGAAGGATATGCTTGTAATTTATTTACAATGTCTGTGCGAGATCCAGTTCTCATGACACTTATGAAACTAAAGACAAACCATGTAATAGGTGATCTGAGCAGACAGTTTCATGTATCACAGAACATGGCTAGCAAGATAATCTCATATTGGAATGACAAACTGGAGGAAGTTTTGCAACCTCTAATTCCATGGCTTCCAAGAGAAACTATTCAGGCAACTATGCCTGCAGCATTTAAGAAGAACTTTCCTAATACAACATGTATTGTAGATAGCAGTGAGAGCCTTTTACAAAAAAACCCAAAACCTTGATTCAAGAGGGGAATCCTACTGCCATTATTATTCACATAACTGAAATGGTAGCTATTGCCCCATGTGGACACATCATGTTCATTTCTGTAGCATATGGAGGGCGATGCAGTGACAAATTCATCACCATGGACTTGGGAATATTGGACTACTTAATGCCTGGAGATGAGGTCATGGCAGATAGAGACTTTACCATAAAAGACTTGCTGTTTGAGAGAGAGGTGAAATTGGTAATGCCTTTTACAAAAAAACGTGGACAGCTCACTGAGGAGCAGGTGACAAGCACTAGACGAATTGCACATGTGAGAATGGGGCAGCGTCCATGGGCTATTTTTAGCCCTTCCCCAGCGGAAGAAGAAGCTTTGCTGCAAATGGAAGTCAGACATTGGATGCACTAGACCACATTAGAAGTAAGCAGTTTGTTGTAGTTTTCTTCGTAATTTAATATTATTGGATATATGGCAGCATATACGTGAGTTGGTGTTGTAAACACAGCCATGCTGTACTGTCTAACGTGCTCCGCATGTCTGACTTCCTGTGACGCGTCCATAGCGACAGCAATGCTGTGACATCACTCGGGACACTGCCCCATTCATGTTGAAAGAGCAATCCAGCATTTGAAAGCTTACAAAATACTGTCACGGGTTGTCTCTATTACCATGGCTCCTAAAATACACAAGATTCTAAAAATATGCGCTGCTCTGCCAATTTATCACATGATCAGCATGAGTTGACCATATTTACAGGACCATCAAATGAAATGGTGCCATAATGGCTTAAAGATTGATTGGTACAAAACATGTAGAAAGAGAGAAATGGATATTATGTGAACGTTTGTTGTGTTGTACAGAATGTGACTACTTGTACATTTTATTCACGTAATATAAACTATATACATTTAGTGCCATCAGTAACGATGAAATCTTGTCACCTATAATGTAGAGCTGCCCTACTTTAATGTTTACATTGAATTTGTTTAAACTCTTGTCTTGTTTGGAACATTACCTTGAAAGATGGTGAAAAATATGTAACCACTTGCATCATTTGCTGTCATCAACTTTTTAAATATGACATGCAGGTATGCGAATGTTTTTAATTTTTATATGCAGTAAAATATACTGTTGGAGTCATGTTGCATATCTTTTCATTCTTACAACTGTGCCAGCATCCAATCAGAGATGTCATGCTGATCCTCTTAATGTATGGCAGATATTTATGGTCATGCCAAATATGCAGATGTGCACTAAACCTTGCTCATTATCTCAACATATCTTTCATTTAGCTTAAATTGTCCTGCAGCATATTCATCTACAAGCCGAGGTAGCATATGTGAGAAGTAAAAACCTCTTAAGTGCTTTACTTGCTCCCTGACAAACACCTCATCATACTGTACTATAAAGGAAACATGTTCACTGGATGTCCAGATCAGAAATGTAGCAGACTTTAGACCTGTACAAAACATTGTGAGCTGTACTTGCATGTAATATCCCCTACTGCCAGTTTTCTGCAGCTGCAGCTCTCCATGTACTATTTTGACATCACTGCATTTCTGAGTAAGCTGGTCAGTGAGTGAGGGCTGGGTTGGCACAGGGCATTTTATTTCCAGAAGCACACACAAGTCAATGACCCTGTCAGGGCTGGCAGAGAGCCATGGTTCTTGGACACTTACAACAGTACCCTTGTGAGTAATGTTCATGCCCTGTTCTGATGGCAAGCTCTAATTTCATTTTCTTTACAATAGTTAGTTGCATAATTTCCACAAAAGGAGGCGTATATGTGCTCACATAGAAATTTGTCAGTGCTTGTGGCTGCATGTACGGGAACTTTGCTGTAAGTCTGATTTTCCTACAATTGTGCCACAAATCAGATGCACTTTGGTCTCTCGTTTCTAATTCTAGTTGTGCTGCTTGTGTGTCACTAACTTCCAACGTACACCTGGTAGAATGTCTTGCATGATTCACAGCTAAGATCATAATTGTGTCTGGTGTGGCTGAAAAATCTCGTTATCAACTGCACTGTTTTGTTCTGCTGATGGTGAGGCATTAGAAAACTTTTCAAGTAAAGTGTTCTTCAGGACAAAAAGTGGTTGGATAGGGGCTTTGGTCCACACTGTCTCTGAAGTCTTTGTGTGACAGATGATGTGGGGTATTTGGGAGTGCTTGAGTCACTACGACCCTACAGTTCACGTTGTATTGCTGTTCTGCCTTGTGGTGCCTGAAGTTAATCTGACTCAGACGTTTAGGCTCAAGTTTCTTTGATGTCCCTGCATTCCACCTGTGCTGTTCATCTGTACATGCAAGTCCTGTTTTGACCACTGTATTCTGCACCTAAAATAATGACATCAATAGTATCTTCATAATTTCTCAACATACTATTGACATTACTATTAGGCATGAACATAAGTATATTATATTACATTCAACTTTGTCATCGCACATAATACAAGTACTGAGACAATGAAATGCAGTTTAGCATCTAACCAGACATGCAAAAGAAGCAGTAAAGTGTCGTATAATGTATATACTGTATATGATATATTTTAGAATAAACAGTAGAGGTAGATATGAATGTGCTGATATATACAGTCAGTGCTGGAGAGTAACCAAGTATATTTACTCAAGTACTGTATTTATATACATTTTTTTTATGATGTCATATAAACTTACATTTGAGTCAAGAGTGACCAAACCACTACTTTTACTGCAATATGTTAACTACATCAAGCTCGTAATACTTATGGACTTTTACTGTAGTAGATTTTTCATGCAGGACTTTTACTTGTAATGGAGTATTTTTACATTGCTGTATTAGTACTTTTGCTGCATTAAAGGCTCTGAATACTTCTTCCACCACTGATTTACAGTATCATAACAGATATATAAAAGAATGGACAGTATGATCAGTGATTTGAATTCAACAATAGAGAGGAGATATTTGGGTTTATGAATACCTTTCACAGAATAGCTGCTGCATGGCTACATGACTTCCGTAATCCGGCAATTCACGAACAGCCAACTGTCTCCACGACTCCACTTTCCTCCAGCATGACCCACGCTATATGTTTAGCTTGATTGATGCTTTGGCTGGGCTCTACTGCTGTCTTCAGAAATACAAAGTCGCTGTGTTTTGTTGTTTTTTTTTTTCACAGGACTTTACCTATTTTGTTACTGTGCAGGTAATTATATGCCTCCGTGCTTTTGTAATTGCATAATTCTTCGCCATCAACACCTTCAGAAAACACAAGGTAATTAACTTTTTCAATTCAATTCAAAACTTTATTGCAGACTCAGGGTCAATAACAGACAAAGACAAATGGGTAAAAGACAATCCCTAGACAATACACAGAGTAAACACAATAAAATTACATAAATGGAACAAGTCAGTGTGTTAAAAGAAGGCAGCTATACCAGTGGTCCCACAGCCGGGATTGGTAGCGTGTGGCACTGAATCTTATATTAGTCAAACTTGATGATTACATTATCAGAGTCATTGAACCGGCAAATAAATTTATACATAACATTTCTTAGAAGAGCCTGAAAGGTACTGACTCCCGCAGCCACAAACATTTCACTTGCACTACACCATCTAGGTCTTTTTAGCAGTATTCTCATGGCATCATTATAAGCCACTCGAAGCCTCTGTAAGCTTGCTTTTTTTATAGTTTGACAACAAGTGTGCAGTATAGAGTGTTGTACAATATGCTCTGAACGGAGACATCTTCACACTAACTTAATGCATACCAAACTTGCGTTACAGAGTGTTTGCTTGTGCATACATCATGCGGCATTGCCTATAAATATCATCGTCTGTCATTTGTTCAGTAATATAGTGCCCAAGATATTTCACCTTATTACATGCCACAAGATTATTATCAGACAATTTGAAATCAGGAAATTTTAGATGATTGACCTCGTTGGTTCTGCAGATCGTGACAACACTCTTACTAGCATTGTATTTGATATCATGCTCCACACCATACACAGAACATATATCAAGGAGCTGCTGGAGACCAGCGCTACAGGGACTAAGAATGACAAGGTCATCTGCATACATAATATGGTTCACCAAAGTATTGCCAGTCATGCACCCAGTGTTACAGGCTTTCAGCTGCTTGGACAAATCATCAATATATAAATTGTAGAGAACCGGAGACAGAATTCCCCCTTGTCTGACACCATTGCTAACCCCAAATGGGGCTGAAACACTATTACCCCATTTCACTTGCATAGTCTGGTGGGCATACCAATAAGCCAGAATTCTCGCAATGTATTTAGGCACCCCTCTTTTACTCAATTTAAAAAACAACTTTATATGATTAACACGATCAAAAGCTTTAGAAACATCAATAAAACACATAAGAACTGATGAGTTTTGGCCTCTGTATTTGTTTACAATTTCCTTTAAGGCATATATACATAAGTCAGTGCCATGTCTAGCTTTAAAAGCAAACTGGTTATCTGTGGAGTTGATAAATTCATGCACTCTATCCAGCAGTATTCTTTCTAGGACTTTTGACAGTATGCTGGCGAGAGCTATAGGCTTGTAGTTCTCTAGGCTGCATACTTTACCAGCTTTGTCCTTAATGACAAGCACTAACAGTACAGACAACATTGAGTCTGGTAACAAGCCATGGACCATAAAGCCAGTAAAACAGATAGCAAGGAGAGGAGCTAACCTCGGACTGGCATATTTAAGGTGTTCAGCAGTAATATGATCAAAGCCACTTACCTTGTTAACAGACAGCTTGTTTATAGCTTGGTACACCTCGTGTGACATGATCACCATTGAATCATCACTCTCAATATTGCCCACCTTATACAGATCACTGTGGACACAATTGAATAAGGTACTATAATGCTGTCGCCATAACTCAACAATATTGTCTGTACCGGAGATACCATCAACAGTGCATGGTAGAGATGTTTTATAGTTGTTGAGAGCTCTTGCTTATTTCCAAAAATTAGCAGGATCATTTCTTAGCAGCTTCTTAGCCATGGAATCTGCCCTCGTGGCTTGCTCATTTTTACAGATGAAGCGAATGGCGTACTTGTATCTTGCATTAGTGAGCTTCTTGTGTTCAAGCTCAGGCCCTTGTCTGGGTTTGCCTGCCATAGCCAATGATTTAAAGGCTTCACGTGCTTCTTCATGATACCCAGCTACATACTTGTTCCAACCAGACCTGATGTTATGTGTCTTATTTTTATACTTGTAGTAGGGCTTACTACCTTCATACAGAGCACTAACAATATCATCATACATGCAGCGGAGATCTCTCCTATGCCTCATATCGTTACAATTAATGTTTCTGCACATAACTGCATCTCTAAGCAGATGTATATTACTCAAGGTTTCATCTGTGCGGGCATGATAGAATAAGATGTCCTCCTTTGTAAGAGCTGACCAGTCCAACCTTTCTGCATTATCACTATCTCCATTACTAGACAGCACAGGCAGATGTTCAACATTTATAGCCATAGCAAGAGGTATGTGATCAGTCGTTGCTGCCCCATACATAATACCCATACTCCCCAACGAGGCATGTGCATCAGCAGTGCAAATACAGTGGTCCAGCCATGACGTAGTGTGTCAGACCTCACTTATGTATGTAAAAGTACTTGTAGGCAACAAGACTTTGCTTGACAATGTAAGATTATTATCTTGACAGAACTGAACCATGTGATTAGCAAATAATGAATTCCTGTCTGAGATATCAGCATTCAGATACCCAATGACATACACACTGGAAGCAGCATTATCTTGAATAAAGGAATTGATGAATGCAAGCCTATTCAAATATTCATCCTCATTCTGCTGGCATTCATAGGGTGTATACACATTTAGGATAAAGAATTCCCTGTCATTGTGAGTAAACTGTATTGCAATGCAATTGCAATGCAATTAACAATATTGATGTAGCTAATATCGGGCCACTGTCTCATCCCACTCCGTGAGAAGTGACGGGTGAGGCACTGTTACAGTAGTGTCCTCGCGACTTTTTAAAACATCTTTAGTGTGTATCCACCTCCGTTTTTTGTCCAATTGTACCAAATGCATGGCTCAACCCCGGCTTTTACAGCGTCCCTGCTAGCTACGCAACGAGTGTTCAACCAGAAGAGCAAAACCGGCTTCCGCTATGACTCATGGGTAAACTCGCGAAGTCAGGAAAAAGGTGGATATCAGCGCAGCATTTCTGTTCACACAGCCACTCATCGTGACATGTGACCAGGCAGCGTCTGCGTAATGCATTTCAACAGTTCGCCTCTGTGTGGGTTATGCCCGCCATTCTATCTAACAACTACAATGCCCAAGCGCCATTATCCCCAGTCACTGATTGAATGCAAAGCCATTGGGATGCCAACCGTTGCAAAAATCCAAAAAAAGGAGGTTTCAGACTCAGCTGTTGAAAACAAGCCCTGAAAAAATATCAGTAGACGCACATGACTATTAAGAGCGGTCCATGAGATCCCTTTTACAGGCAAAGTGGGCATCCCGCCCAGCGACTCGGAGGTTAGCTTACTACTTCCCCCTGCCCAGAGCAGATTAACATTCTGGTTCGGCAAAATAACTACCATACAAAGCAACCATAACAGTAGTCCCGAACATTGAAGAGTTTCAAATTCAAATTTCAATGGCCAATGTGACACTCACCTCGCCAGATGCTTGTGTTGGCCATTTTATAATGAGTCAATAAAGTCTGATACTTGTTCCGGAGAATTGAACGTTTTGGTGGCGTTGTTCATTGTTACCCTAAGAGACACTGGGTAAATCATGCTGTAGCTGGCTCCGGGATACTCTTGAGCTTCTTTTTGACGTCAGTATATTCCATCCGTTTCTGCAACAAAATCCTGGAAGAAAAATAGTTTTGCTTCCTCATAATTAACTTTCTGATGTCGCGCAGCCTCCATGACTCTGTCGGAGAAATTTTGAAATCTCATGACCATAGCTCGGGGTAGTTTGGATGTGGCGGGGCCTGGGATCCTGTGAGCCCGTTCAAGTTTGACTCGACTGGCAGTGGCGGCAACAGGGTATGGCTTGGTTGGTAGTCCATCAATGTCTCTATCTGGGAGTCCATTTTGGGCCACCAATACAGTTCTCTGAGGCGTTGTTTAGTGCACACAATGCCTTGGTGGGTTTCATGAGCAATATCGATGTGTCTTTTCTGCAATGACTCAGGCACCAGCAACCGATGAGTACCTCTGGCAATACAGTCATCCATGACTGCAAGCTCATGGCGGATCAGGAAGAATGGCTGTAAGTCAGGCTCAAGTGCTTTCTTTTGTGAGGGCCAGCCTTTCTGTATTTGTGCACCGGGCAGGCACAGCACTCGGACTGGAAGTCATCCACAGACACAGCACTCAGATCAGTGAGAATGGTTGCAACGGATTCCACATTCTTTGCACATGAAGTGTCTGTCTCGGGAAGTGGAGTCTAGATAGACAGTCAGCGACATAGTTCAAAGACCCAGTTCTGTATTTGACATCATAGTCAAACTCTATCAGGCGAGCAGACCATCTGGCTATCCGGAGACCAGCACGGTTATTATCCTTGGTAGTAAGGGGTGTCGTAAATGCTTGATGATCGGTGCATAACAGGAATTTCCTTCCCCAGAGCCATGTACGCCATTTCTCAGCAGACCAGATGCAGGCCAGTGCTTCCTTCTCGACGATGGAATATTTTCTTTCAGCGTCCGACAGACTGCGAGATGCATAAACAACAGTCTGTTCCTCACCAGTACTGTCCAGCTGAGTCAAGACGGCGCCTAGCACATAGTCTGAAGCATCTGTAGAGACTATGGTAGGCTTGTTGGGGTCGAATAGCACTAGAGCAGGGCTATTCACAATCATCTTCTTGACTTGGTCAAATGCTGCTTGAGCTGCATCGTTCCACCGGAATGAACTGTCCTTTCGCAGCAGAGTTCTCATAGGTTCAACAACAATTGCGTAGTTGGGCACAAACTTGCTGTACCATGCACTCAGACCAAGAAATGAGTACAGGGTTTCGGGATCAGTAGGGGGTGGGGCATTCAGGATAGCAGTGACGTGAGAGTCATCTAGCTGCAGACCTTCTGTACCGATCTTTTGGCCAAGAAAGCTCAGAGTAGTTTGATGGAGCTGACATTTGTCAACATTGAGTTTCAGTCCCACGTCGTTGATTTTGTGAAGCACAGCACGGAGATTGGCCTCATGTTCAGCTTCTGAGGATCCGTAGATGATTACATCATCGAGGTAACATTGCACCCCTTTTAGGCCACTGAGGATCGTTGTCATCATCTTCTGAAATGTAGCAGGGGTAAAACTCAGTCCATAAGGAACTCTGCAATATTGGTACAGGCCTTCATGCATAATGAAAGCGGTGAGCCCTCTGCTCTCTTCATGCAGTTTCAGTTGATGTATGCAGATTTGAGATCCAGGGTAGAGAACATGACAGATCCACACAGCTCAGACAGTATGTCCTCAATCAGTGGTAAGGGATGGCTGTCAACAACTACTGCTTTGTTAGGTTCCCTCAAATCGATGCACATGCCACCTGTGTTCTTCTTAGTGACTACAATTGGGGATACCCATTCAGATGCATCAACTTTCTCAATGATCCCGTTTTCCTCCAGGTTCTTGAGTTCATCGGAAACGGCATCATGGACTGAAAGTGGTAAGCGTCGAAGCTTTTGTTGTACCGGCTTCACTTCTGGTCGTACCTTCACTTTGTGTACAAAGTCCTTTGCACATCCAAACGCAGTTGGAGTCTCACTTTTCTGTTTGCTGGTAGTGGGCGTAGCTTTGGTTTGATGGAGTGTCGCACAGACATTGGCAGTCTCAGGTATTCTAACTGTCTTCCTTTGATCTGTAGCTGGAGAGCAGTCACCAGGTCCATACCTAGTATAGGTGTCCCTGTTTTCACTATGTAAAAGTCTGTGGAGGCACTCTTGTCGTAGTAAGTAATGTCAGCTTTAAGACATCGTAGCACATTCAGCTTCTCTCTGGAATGTAACAAGCTGCATTCTACGTTCACGTTGCTTACTTGAACCAAAATATTCACTGTAAACATTCTCAGGCAGTATAGAAACACCAGACCCTTTATCAACAAGTAAATCAACAGTACATGCCTGTGCAGTAGTGGGTGCAGTAATAGTAGCAGTACAAATTAGCTTAGCAACTGTTTCAGTAGTAGAACTAACAGTTAAGACGGTAATATCAGGCACAGCCACTTCATTAACAGACTTTTGGGAGGATTTGCACATTCTAGAAAACTGTCCCATCTTTCCACATGTTTTACATTTGCAGTCCTTCGCAGGGCAGGATTTATCGTTGGCTAGGTGTTCAGCTGAACCACAATGATAGCATGTGTGGGTTGCATCCGTTTTCTGAACGGTCTTGTACTTTGGCTTGCGCGCCTTCTTTTGCACTTGAACGGCGGCGACTTGCTTTGTGTCACCATCAGCAATGACTTCTGTATCACCTATAGCAGCTTCAGTATGCCTAGCTACTTCCAAAGCTCTATCAAGTGTCAGGTCCTCCTCCATTAACAGTTTCTCACACGTATACGAGGATTATTTGTCTTCTCTACGATCTGATCACGCAGCATTTCACTTTCCATATTGCCAAACTTACTTTTCTTCACGAGCTCACGCAGCGCTGCCACATAGTGATCCGTTGACTCACCCACAGCTTGAGCTCGTTGCCTAAAGTGGTACCTCTCGGCGACAACATTCAGTTTCGGGGTGAAATACGCTTCCAAAGCCTGCACAGATCCATCGTAGGTATCCGCCATGAGCGGCAAGGTGCTGTAGATTCTTTGTCCCTCTGTTCCTAAGCAGTGAACTAGCAAGGCTATCTTACTCTCGGCAGGAAAGTCACTTCCCCTGATAGCAAGCAGCTAATTGTCGAACAACTTTTTCCACGCAGCAAATACGGTTTTCGGTTCACCTGGGCACTCTAGGAACACGGCAGGAGGTTGCAAGGAGAGCAAAGCCATCTCTTCGTCACTACTACTCTCGTCGCCACTTTGTTGTGTAGTTGGTTCAGTATCAGACATCAACACGAAGCAGAGGAACAGGGGAGCGTGTTCTCTACTTAGCACTTTTTGTCATAGACACATCTTACTTCTTCTCCTTCTACACATGCGTAACTCACAGTACCTGGAACATATTAACCAATAGTGTCACCTAGCGGTTTCCAACATAAATAGCATTAATAGAAAACAACGCATCACTATGTCTGTATATGGACACAACTACTGCTACTACTTTCGGCTGTTTCCGTTAGGGGTCACCACCGTGGATCATCTGTTTCCATCTCTTCCTGTCCTCTGCATCTTCCTCTGTCACACCAGCCACCTGCATGTTCTCCCTCACCACATCCATAAACCTCCTCTTTGGCCTTCCTCCTTTCCTCTTCCCCGGCAGCTCCATATTCAGCATCCTTCTCCCAGTATACCCAATATCTCTTCTCCACACATGTCCAAGCCATCTCAATCTTGCCTCTCTTGCTTTAATAATTTAGCACTGGTGACTGTTTAATGCCAGGTTTCAGTACCCATCGCTACTTAATAGTCTGTTTCTTTCATAAGCCTCTCAGGTTAGGCTTGTTTACATTTTGGTATGTGGACTCCAGCAATGTTAAAAGCTCGCCACCTTATGCACAGTTCTATCCTTACCCTCTTTTTCCTCCAGGTGATCATCAAAGACACTAGCCTAGTGTTGACTCCAGCCAACATTAAAGCCTACATCCTCATGACGCTGCAGGGTTTGGAATACATGCATCACCACTGGGTCCTACACAGGGTGAGGCTGCACGCACACATACACACACACACACACATACAGGATAATATAACTGTTCTGTTTATTATTATGCTTGTGTAGGATCTGAAGCCCAATAATCTGCTGTTAGATGGGAATGGAGTGTTGAAGTTGGCTGATTTTGGGTTGGCTAAAGCATTTGGAAGCCCTAACAGAGTCTATACACATCAAGTCGTTACCAGGTCTTTATTTTTTTTCCTCCTTTTTCTTGCAAGGCATAGCCATCTGTTTTGTGTTTTTCTCTATATTTTAAAGTTGTTGCAACATTATCATACAGAGAGTAGATGGCACTAAATGGGAGGATTGAAGATCCCTCCCTCATTATTTTTATTACTTTTCACAGGTGGTACCGCTCCCCCGAGCTCCTGTTTGGTGCCAGGATGTATGGTGTGGGGGTTGACATGTGGGCAATGGGGTGTATCTTGGCAGAATTGCTCCTTCGGGTACATAAAGAGACGTCCACACAGTAATGTAGTAGAGTACATTGTTGTATACTTGAACATACTCATCTATCTTCCGCTCCTTCCTTAGTTACCGTTCTTAGCTGGTGACTCTGATCTGGACCAGCTCACGAAGATCTTTGAGGCCCTCGGGACCCCCACAGAGGAAACCTGGCCGGTCAGTATTGTTTTTTGTGTGTATGTTTACTATCTTAATATTGGTTAGTGTTTGGAGAAGAGTTTGTGTTAATATCTTGATCTCTTTCTATTGATATGCTCCAGCGGTCTGAACTTGCTCCTCTTTATCTTATTATGTTGTTTACATTGCCATCGGTTTAGTCCTTGGCTAAATTATCCCTCTTGGAATACTAGTTTATTTCTGCACCGAGCTGAACATTTTTGTATGTATATATTTGTGTGTCCAATGTGCAGGGAATGAGCAAACTACCAGACTTCGTGGCCTTCAAGTTGTTTCCTGGAACACCTCTGGAACACATCTTCAGTGCAGCTGGAGACGACCTACTGGAGTTGTTGCAGGGGCTGTTCACTTTTAACCCATCAACAAGGACCACAGCATCACAGGTAGTAAAATCTGTCATATTGCCTTATTACTTAATCACGTTCCTTGTTGCTTATGTGGAGTACAAAATGTACTCCATATGCACTCCGTATGTACTCTGTAGTTTTCCACTTCTCTGTGTGTATGAAACTTCTCACTCACTGCAGACACACATACCCATTGTTCTCATGCGCATCTTCCATGGGGCCACATAGCAACTGTTATCATGCTTGCCTCCCCGTTGCCGCATCCCAGGAACGACCTGGTACAGCAAAAGATAAGCGCAACAGACTTACAGACACTCACGAGACACAGAACGTGATTAACGTAGATGTTTCCTTCTTTCCTTTGTAAGACTACACCTTAGTTGATGCAGGAAACATAGTGTATGACGCGACGAACGGTTCTATAAAAAACCACTATCTCCAGCCCAGGGCAGAGCATATCCTCACAGACAAACCTCTGTGTAACCTTTGGTCTCTCCATCTGCAGATGCATTAAAGATTCTCTGTTTGCTCCAATACTTGTCCGATGATCATTCTTCCCAGAGGTTGCTGGGGCAAGGGCCCATTAAAAGGATAAAACAAAATCCACAACACTTAAAACCAGAATTTCTCATTACCCTGAGGGAGAGAGAAGACCTACAACAGTTTGAGTCTGCAGACAAAGAATCATTGGTCTTTAAATGTTCTGTCACGTGATCTGAAAACTTAGGTGGGGAGTGTTGTGTGTTGGAGATTATAAACACACCAAATGATTTGAATACATCATAAAACTTGATTTATTGTGGACTGTCAAAAAAAGAGACTCTTAATGACTTTCCATTTGAAGGACTCAGTCGTCATCATACATGGCAAATTCTGAGCCTAGAAGTTCATAGAGTAAAATTATATGTACAGCTGCATCTGAAATCATCAGTGATGATCCAACTGAGATATAGGCATTCCAGCATATCTAGAGGGTTCTCCAGAAGTGCATGGGCTTCGCTGTAGAGATATGGCAGCTGTAATCTTATCTAGTATACCTTTAAAGACCCTTCATGGACACATACACATGTGTACACACACAGACACATTTTGTTTCTTCCTCTCGTCAAGCAACCTAACCTCCATCTGTTTTTTCAGGCTCTGAAGATGAGATATTTCAGTAATCGGCCTGCTGCTACTCCTGGCCCTCAACTACCCAGGCCCAACTTTTCAACTGAGGCTATCAAGGAGAAGGAGATCCCCACATTTAGCTTCAAGAGGAAACTGGAGCGCCAGGAGACATGTAATGCATGCACATGCACACAAGCCCAGTTTACTTCACTCACAAACTTGCCCATGATTTATTTATTGTTGTCCAGGCTAAAATGAAAAGAAGATCAGGCATTGGGGTGATGGTCACTAGAATTTGGAATAACCTCCCTTTTAGCATTAGATCAGCTGAGCCGGTCACTGCTTTTAAACTGCATCTTACAACACTTATTTTAAGAGCCTCACTTTTTCTAATGTTTGATTACTTTTAATGTTTTGGCTTGTATTGTTCTTGCTTGTAATTCATTTCTTTATTTTGTTTATTTTACAGTCGGTTTTGGTCAATTATTCTTTGATTATTCTTTGATTTTGTTCCATGTGTACATATTATTTAGTTTTATTCTGAATAATTAAAATACCACCTTCACCAGATGGTTTGGGCAGTCTAAAAATTAAGTCATGGTCAATATCACGCTGGTCTTTTTAAAATGTGATTTGGGCAACATAAATTAACATTGTCTCAAACAATGTGATAGTCCAATTTTGGAAGAAGCTAGAAATTTTAAGAATGCCTCAAACGTCTGCAGATTACATTTAGCACATATTTGTTTTGTTTTCTTATTTTCAGTTTATTGAACACTTGTATTCTCAGGCCAAGTACTGTAATGCCATGAATCTGGAACACCACTTGATTGAACTCAGTAATTCAAAGGGTGTTGGCAGCACATGTAGCTGCAGTTGGAAATTTAGAATATAGTTAAATAACACACACCCACACATGCACACAAGGTTTAGAGGGTTATGGAAGGGTGTGTTTTACTCAAGTAGGACCTTGTTGCTGCTGGGAGGTTCAAACATTTTCCATCTCATTCTGTGGTTTGGGAACGATTTTGGTTAACTATATACTGTATGCTATATTAGAGAGGGAGAGAGCAAGACTCCAAAACACCAAGATGGATATTTTGGTGGTTGGTGGTATGCACATGTACATGCTGGAGTACTGTTTGTTAACATGTATGGTAGTGACTGTTGTTAAGAACACTGGAGACATTAATGTGTACATTAACTGATGGTAATACATCTATTGCATGGTTGCGTTGTACATCCATCCATTATCCAAACCGCTTATCCTGCTCATTATCTTAAAATCTGTTGTTTTTATTTTTCCCTTTTTCAGGTGTCATGAAGAAGAAGCTTGTTTTCTGAACAAGTGGGCTTTTTGGTTCCTCAGAATTACATCTTCTTAACTGACACTTCCAGCATGGTTTGCCTTCCTGTGTGACTCCACTGGAGTGGAAAATAGCATCTCAATCCAGTGAAGAAGACTGGAATGTGATTGCCCTTGGGACATTTGTCATGTGACTGGGGAACTTTAGTAGCTGAAGACATCTTTTAGTTCTTGGGCTGTCCAGTGTCCAGTGCGCTGCTGTGCCCGGCAGCCTGGCGAGGGATTCCTCGTGTGTGTGCTCTCTGTAGTGAGGCGTGGTGGCTCTGCTCCTTCCTCGTCTGTAACAATGATGTCTGAACTCTACCTACTAGAATATAGTTATTTATGTGACTGAAAAAGAAAACATGAAAACTTGATTTATTTCATGTAGACATATTTTTTACTTTTTTGTAAGTTAGACCAATAAATTGAAATTTGCCAATTGGTTTGTGAATTTCTTTTGCTCTAACAAAATGGGACTGAAAGATTGTTTTGACTGTTTTGAAATTCCTTTGTGAAACCACATTCCCCCATAATATTCAACACTGTGAGAAACGTTTGTATCCATTGCAAGTGAAAAATATTTTGGAAGTTCAAGGTGCTTCTACAATTTCACAATACAATGCGTGTTTACACCCATACAGTGCACATAGTAGTAGCTGAAATAAGGTTTCAAATGTTTATGCAATCTCTATTTTTGACCAGTGCAAGTGTGTTTAGATGGAAGTATATGCTTCCTGGTTTAGATGTTATGTGGACAAGAGTGAGGGGGGGGTGTATGTTTTACTCTGTGCTTGTGTATGTGTGTGATGTGGTGTGGCAAAAGATGCCCCTGGGGGCAGACAGGGTGGCACTTGAGTCTCGCACATCAATGTCACACCATCTATCCCTTTTCATCCCTGTCATTTCTCTTTAACTTGGCTGTGATCTAACACGAGAGCTGATACTCTGGCAGGCTGTTTGCTGGCCATTTGGTTTGGCTGTCAAATAGAGTGATACTTGGAGAGAGCAGTGGGAAGATGAAGGGAGTATGTCACAAACGTGACTGAGTGTCGATGGAAAAGTATCAGTATGGGTACAGATATTAGAATTATTTCTTAGCACCTTTTCGCATTGAACAGAACAATAATTCACAATGCAACGGAGAATGCTAGAGTAAACATACATATGCATACCATTTTTAAGTAGCATCAGAATGTGTGTGGTTACTTTTCTCAAAAATGCCATTAGAATCTATTATAATCCAGTGTGTTTAAGTGTTTTGCTTTTTTAAAGAGGTTTTTCAATCTGTCAAAACTGATGTTACCAATAATAAATTGGATCGATCTGAAACATCTTTCAATACTTTGCCCTTGCAGTTACTTATTCTTGAAATTGGAAACGTAGGAAGCCAGGGATTCTGAATTGAAAAATAATTGCAAACATTCACAGTACAGCAGTTCCTCAAACCTGTTAGCACGGGTTACAGAGTTGAGGTCAAGTTCTCCAAGAGTTCAAACACGGAATGTGCTGAATGACTGCCTATTTATAGTTCACAATATAGCACTGAGAGGGGTCACAATGGAAAACGATGGGGTGTGTGTGTGTGCGCGCGCGTGTGTGTTGTGACTGGGTCAGATGACGGGGTTGGCAGGCTGAGAACAGCACAGACAAAACGCCACAGTGGGAGCGTTATCAGCTCAGACTGCTATAAAAGCCATTTCATTGGCAAGGCAAGACCTTGTTCGACACTGCATAGTCGCCTACACACGGCTGGAGAACACGTTAGTGTCTTTCTCTGGGAAAGTACTTCTTGCTCATATCGCGGACGGTTGCGTTTTTCCGATAAGTCTGTGGCTTGATGAATAAGAGCACTGGGTGAATAATAAGAGTGATAGTGAATGATTCGTAAAACTGCCTTTGGTTCAAACAAGCCATGATAGACCGCGGTAGACTTAGTAGATACTATGTTAGCAACAGTCAAACATGAGCTGTATTTCTTCTGTCCCATCTATCATAAACCGTTAATTTTATCGTGTCATATGTGTTGTCAGAAGTTTGAATTTGTAATTAATTGAGAACAATGTCGCAGAATGTAATGTCAGAGAAGTGGGAGGGGGGGGGTATATTGGAAAATGTCTTGCGGAATTTTACCGGGTCAGTGTAGCACTTCAATGGTCTGTGATGCGAGCGGATTTGCAGCTGCCTGAAGCGAGCGTCGTCCAATGTGACGCCAAATTTCGTATCCCCAAAACAACATGTCTCTCGTATCCCCGCAACGTCGTGCTATCGCGCAACCGTTTGAGTGTTTTTTAGATTACTTTCTTACAATTTTTCGATTATCAACACAGTTTTACAAACAAAGAAGCACATCGAAAACAGGCGCAATGCAACTGGAAAAAAAACGTTCGTACTACCGGCGAGCCACTTTGTTTGTGACACCGTGCTGATAATTGGTAAAAATGGTTAAAATCAACAAACAAATCTACACGTTGCTCCTTTTTCATTTCCATACGTGAGATGGGAACTTAACATGGTGAATGAAATGAAGCAATGCGCGTTGCCGTGACGCCACGGGTATCCGGAATACATATTCTTTCGGGGACTCGATATTCGCCCTAACCGCCATCACGACCGACACACTGGTGGGAGGAGAGAGGGAGGGGGAGGGAATGGAGAGACAGCGGCGGACAAGGGAGGGCGAAGCCGTAGTTGAAGGATACGCGCGTTGGTTTCTGTGTGGAAATTGCATGTGGAAGAGGGCATCCGACCCAGTTTTGTAAAAGCGGCGACCTTTTTCTGATCCGCGAGGAATTTGAATCGCCCGTAACACCACGAAATGTGCACCCCGTGCTGTGTTTCGCAGGTGAGACCGACTTCCTCTGGTAACTTGATGGCTTTGCTTTATTGAATCGTCGATGCCTCCGCGGCGTCGTTTGTGTCAATATTAAGCCAAATCGACTCACACATGTTGTCATTAGTCATCTAGCTTCGTTGCTGTTAGCAGGTAGGAATTAGCAGCTAATTGTACAGGTACCCCCCCCCCCACACACTTGTCTGCTATTGTGTTAGTAAACGTTATGCAAAGACGACGATTCCATTCATAAATGGACGGAATAACTTCACCCAGTTTGTGGCAGATGGAGAGCATCTAACCGACCTCAAAAGACATTGGGTCTTTAGCCATTCATAGAAGCAACGTCGTGTCATGTGCGGCCGACATCACCGGTTATTGTTAAAAGATGTTGGTTGAATTATTTGGACGGGCTCTTCCGTTACAGTCGGGTCAGTCAAAGAAAGCGACGGAGAGGGATTATCGCCTTTATTTTCATGCAGTGACCCCACCGTTTTTTTCCAACCGTGTTTTAATGGGACGTCAATCTGCCCTCAATCTCAAAAACTTCCAAATAAACCCAATCCAGTTCTCGTGCTCTACCCTTTAACTCTCGCGACTCTGTTTTTAATATATATATTTTTAACTTAACACATTCTTTTTTTCCATTATCAACACTGGGTTTGTCTGGTAAGAATTTAATAACAAGAACCTATTCATCACCCCTGAAAAAAACTCACTTTGTGCATCCCAGCTCGTTAAATGGAGAATAAAGAGGGGGGGGGTACATTTGTTTTCAAATGAGGAGGAAGGATTAACAGGAAGTGAAGCCCCAAACACTTGAATCAACACTGTCCTGCTGCACAGCTCATCTGCTATTCTCGATCACATAACCCCATTAGCATTGCCTTTATCTAGAAAGTATATTTGCACATGTGTTTTGCGTTGAACCCCCATAATTGTGTGTCCTTGTTGGGTTTTAGTGGGTCAGGGGTTGATGGGTGGTCTGCTGATTTCCTCTTTGGCTTGGAAGTGGAATTGAGGGATGTTGTTGCTATTTGGTTTAGATTTAAAAAAAGGGGAAACAAATCTGGTTTTGTTGTGTGGGAGTAGCTCAGCTGTAATTACTCAGTGGGCTCAGGGTTGCAGCCCATGTTGGGAACAGAATAGGGGGCAGACTTAATTTTGCTGTTGAGTTCTGTCCGAGGCACCATAAGCATTGGCTGTGAGACTAGGACAGATTTCAAACCGCACGGTTGTCAGCAGCCCTGCCATGGCAGCGAATAATAGTTATCTCTGATCGGGGTGTGACCGGGAAGGAGAAGGAAACAGTTAGACCCTACAAGCAGTGCCTGGTCTAGAATTTGCATTTTCTCAATCAACAAATACTTATCGAAGTTGGTGTAGAGATACGTTGTAAGGGATACGTTGTAAGGCTGTAGGGATACGTTGTAAGGGATACGTTGTAAGGCTGTAATGATGAAGTAGGGATAGGTTGTAAGGCTGTAATGATGAAGTAGGGATAGGTTGTAAGGCTGTAATGATGAAGTAGGGATAGGTTGTAAGGCTGTAATGATGAATGTAGCCAACCATTGCTTGACTGTGGTATGCATGCCACTGTCGCCCCAGCACCACTCTCCCACTCATCACCTTCAGATGGAGGATTAGCCTCTATCATCCCAGGTCAGACCAGCAGACAGGGTGGAGCAGATAGCCCTGAAAAACATGTTGGTTTAAGTGTAGCATAACCTTAATTCAACCTACCTGAGTTTTTAAATCAGTACTATCTGCTGAAAACCTCTCAAAGTCATCGTGAAAGTCCTGGGTGGTGGACATGGTAAGGACAAGTTAAACTGTAAGAACTAGAATTCCAGGCCAACTGTAAGTACATGGGACATCTGAGTTTCATCACCAGCCAGTCAGACTAGCTTGGTCTAGTCAGAAAGGCACGAACTGATGAAGCCTCTTGGATGAGAGGTGAAATGTCTTCACGGATACCAAGTCCAGTTGCACTTGATTCAATTCGTTTGGATGGGACATGTCTGCTTTTTCTCCAGCTCTTGTTCAGGAATTTTGCCTTTGTAAGCAGCAGCAGTGTTTTCCCACAGGGAGAGAGTTGGCTTATCATCTGGCACCCTTTTTTCTCACCGATATATTGTATGATTGGAGTTTGATCATTTGCCATTCTCTGGCTGTTATATTGTTAAATTGGAGTTTGATCATTTCTCCCTGTCTATCATCTTCCCTTCCCTAGTCTCGTGCCCATGATGGTTTCTCCTTTCAAGGGTAGTGGTAGCTGATGTATTCATGTGAAGTGCCTCCTTACTCTTGGCGTGGTGCCTTTTGAATCACTGAAGAGACACTGGCAGAAAACAAGACAATGAGGCAGACAGTACATAATATTTTGTGTTTTGGATTAAGGAAACTACATGACCAAACAACACACTTTGGGGAGTGAAATGGGGCCATTGCATAAACACAGCATGGCATCAGATTAGCCTGTCCTGTACACACTTGCTGATCTGATAGGGCTGTGCTTTCACTCCCTTCACGCCCTTAACATGGTGCGTGTCCTCTTGTTATCCCTGTGGTGGATTCTCATGCCTGTCTGCGAATGGGGATTATTTAATTTCTCCCCTCTGTTCCTCTGCCCCTCACTCCTTCTTCCTCTTCTCAGTGTTTAACCTGTTTCTCTCTCTGTGTTGGCTGTAGCCGAGGGCTGTATTTGCCCGGAGAGAAGCTTTAGACCTCATGTTTGTTTAGGAGACAAAGCATTGATACATTTTTGTTGTGTGTGCACTGCTGCCTAGCTATATGGACAATAGAGAAGCTTGTGTGTGTGTATGTGCGGGCGTGCGTGCGTGCGTGCGTACATGTGTGTATGCATGTACAGTCTTGCCATGTGTCTCATTGTCTCACAGTTTCTCTACTGTGCCTTTTCTTCTTTTTCTGTCTCCCTCCATATGTGGCCCCTCACTCCAGTCCCCACCGAGCACTAAGCATTGTTGTAATTTGAGATGAAAGGGTGTGTCAGCAGGTTTGCCTGAACCACTGGACTGTCATTTAGTCATTATGGTCTACTTTTATCCAGCATCCACCCCTTTTTAAAGCTGTAAATAACAGTCACATCACTGGTCACGCTTTGAATTCATCTGTGATTTAATGACCACGTTGCGTAAGTATGCGCTCACTGATGTACCCGCTGTTTCAGTCAACCTGCTGTTATAACGATGTTTAGGCTGATAACAAGTGATGTACAATTCAGTCACCGTTTTTAACTCTGAGGCGTGCGTGTGTGTGTGTGTGTGTGTGTGTGTGTGTGTGTGTGTGTGTGTGTGTGTGTGTGTGTGTGTGTGTGTGTGTGTGTGTGTGTGGTTCCTCTCTCACAATCAATTACAAGATGATGTCACTCTAAGATTGTTTTCCTATTTTCTTGCAACCCCCCGCCCCCCCGGCAAGGAACTTGTAAAGAAATCCCTTTGAGTCACATCATGAGTAAACAAGGAGTCACTATGTTCTGTTTCCCAGAATGCAATTGTGTTTAAATTCTTAAGGCTATAATTTAAAGTATTTCCCTAAATTAGTACTCAGTGGTGGCTGTCATGTCCCCCTTGTTCAGCTGGTGTGAGTATGATCAGCACATCGAAAAGCGCTATATAAAATGCAGCTTGATGGATTGATTGATCTGTTTGGCTGGTTGGCTTGTCACACTAGATATGAAACACATAACTGGCTTTGTGTCGTTTGTCATCCAGACTGTCCTATGCTCTGCTTGCTGGGATGCGGTGAGTGACCTAATTTCTGCAACAGGCGAGTCTGTTGTGTGAAAGGCAAGTGGTTGTGTCTTGTGTGCTGGAGTTTGCCGCTGTGTGTTTAACTCAGGCTACACCAAAGATTTCCTGTTTGTTTGTCTAACAGTGCAGTTCTTTATTAATGCCCGCTGCTGCTGTTTGAGAGTTAAAAGGCAGTAGAGACTAGAGGGGGCAGGCGGAGAGAGACAGCACAGTGATTAGGTTCTGAATCGCAGGCCATATTCATCAAACTAATCACAGAATTGATCTTACATTGGGGAATGTATTGTGTTTGCTTATCCGAGACCAGCTGTAGTCTGATTGCAACGTAGATTGTGTACAAATTATGTCATTGTAGCCACCTTTTTAGTTGAAATGGCATATGTGTTCCTGTCCATGCAATCCTTTCTTAGTAGTGCATGTGTGTGTGTGTGTGTGTGTGTGTGTGTGTGTGTGTGTGTGTGTGTGTGTGTGTGTGTGTGTGTGTGTACATGCGTGCGTGTTTTAGTCAGGGGTTATATTATCCTTCAACCTCCAAAACAGCTGGAGGATACGAGAGCTGTGTGGGATGAGAGATGCGGGGCAAAGGGCAGCCTGAAAATAACAAAGAAAGGGTGAAGTGGAGAAAGGAAGAAGGGAGGAGGTAAAGAGGAGAACAATGAGCTAGAGAATAACAGAACAGGGAGGAGAGAGTGAGCAAGAAAGGGGGAGAGAGAGTGAAAGAGAATGAAAATGTTTTAGGATAATGTGGAGGAATAGATTTGTCTTTGTCCCTTGGGGTCCCTTGGCGTTACGCCACTATGAGGCTTGGTGCCTATAGTGGGGTTGGTAAGGTTATTTTCAGAAGGCCAAATGGTAAAGTGAGACTGATGGTCCCTCTGCTCTCACCCTGAGGGATGATATTTTGGACAGAAAGTTTGGAGGACTGTCTGGAAATGTGGAAAAAGGGGGTTTACACAGTGCAAGCAGGCAGACCACCTGTTGGCACACTGTTGGGGTGGGTCAGTGCTGGTTGCCATAGACGTTCTTTTTGTCTCTGCATGCAGTGGAATTTCTCACTAGACATCCCCCTGTCCTCACCCCCTCCTATCCTCCCCCAGCCCTATACAATTCTCCATGGGCCTCCTGGGTGGGTGCAGTGTCCTGGAGAAACACCCCCCAACTAATGAAATCTAAACATCCTCACAGCTCTAATTGCTGTTTTTATTTTTCTGCTTACTTTCAATCTGTTGTTGCTAATTAATAGCCCATTGAATAAGGGATGTGAGTGCAGCAGAGACAAAGAGGAAGGCTTATCCTGTTAAGCTGTGTGTAGTTAGAGGGAAACCTGGTCTGAAGACCAACCCGCAGGCCCCCAAAACCCCAGGCCCAGTCCCGAAGACTACAGGCTGAACACGGAGGATTACACCCCATTTCTGTCATATGAGACTAGAGCTGCATAGTTCATCATAATCACCTACATCAGAAATTTTAGGTTTTACAATTTAGAAGAAATTGAAGAATATTGGCAACCCCGAATCATTTCATTTCATCTAGAATGTCTTGAATGTCTGCACGTTTGGTGGCGGAAATTCTCCTTGGCTTGCCCATTGATTCAGCTTCTTGCTCACTGACACTTCAGCAGGGACACAGTTGTTGCGGCCCTCAGTCGAATGATGACGGCCTCCCTATTCACTATGCCACTCACTCCATTAATTTAAAATGCACAGTAAAAGTGCAGTGGAATTTTTTTTTCTGCCTCCAATCATCAAGGCTAATGATCAGGATGAATAAATGTTATCAATACATCAAGCAAATTAATCAGGAATATCTTCTTTGCCGTAACCAGAAAGAAAATTTGGAGTATATTTTCATGCACTAGTTTTACTTGGTTGTAATCATTAAGTGCCTAACACTGTCAAGCTCCTAAATAATGAATCAAATGATTTACAGCGCTCTCAGAGAAGAGACTGTCTGTGAGATACAGCAGAGTTTTCGCACGGCTCAGAGAGAGCCTTGGCTGCTGAATGGGTTGGGTTTCACATGGGAACAGGGTTTAAGGTTTATCAAAGCCCACACTATAGCCCACACCAAAAACCTCCTCCAAAAACGACCACTGCGAACGCTGTTAGAACCTAGCTGATTGCCTTTTTACCAGCGTAGGGACTCCTTCAAAATCTTACTCGACAAAAAAATAGTCATCGGCTGTTTGATTGAAATTCTTCCTTTATGTGCCTGACCAAAAACGTGTGGTGGGCTGCCAGAGTCAGGCAGACAGTGAAGTCCTGGGCCAGAGAGAGAGAAAGCATGGCAGAGAGAGCAGGCTGTGTGGCCAGAGAAGTAGCCTGATCCGGACCATGTGCCTATGTGGATCCACGAGTCTACAGCATACCACAGATTATTGGCATCTGGAGCGTAACAGAACATATCAGACCATGTCACACACTGGCTTTACCACATCATCACGCCCAGGCCAGATTACACACCCTTGTGTAGGACACACACACTTTGATAAGCTATAACAATGAGAGATGGCTAACAGTCAGTTTTGGGCCTTTCGTGATGCGCTTTGTGTGAAATGCAAAATTTAAAAACTCAATATTCAATATTAGTTACACCAAAATGTCAAATATAGCCTTAACCAGAGACTGTTTTTGCCACTAGCTGAAAACAAATAAAAACCCAGCCGTCAGTCTAGCCTAGCCAAATAGCCTGTGTTATTGCTGTTTGCTTAATACCTCACAAACGTCGTAAGAGGTGTGGAAGAGATAAGATAAGAAGATGCGGCATGTGGAAGCTCGCTACATGAGGGGAACAGAAAAAGCCCTGTCACAGGGTAACCAGAAAGATGAGGCTGAATATAAAATCCACAACAGAGGGAGTCACCTGGGCGGGGTGGCGAAAGAGAAACGCTCTGCTGTATAATTATCCAGCCTCCTCCTCCTGAAATAGAACACAAGGGCTGTCTTTAGGAAGCTGCTTCTTCTGTATGGAGGGCCTGTTACAGCAAACAGGAGGCATGTGTGTGTGGGTGTGTGGGTACACATGAGTGCATGTGTACGTAGGGTAGTGTGTATGACAGAATAGCGATACGTCTTTATAGAGTTGCCCCGTTGAAGGGGAAGAGAGGTGAGGTCTTAGGGTAGGATCCCGGACAAACCAGGACGTCTGGTTTGTCCGGGATTGTCCCGGTTTCAAGCTGGGTGTCTTGAGTCCCGGCTACTCTAGCCTGTCTTTTTTTGGTAGGAGGGGATAAAAATCCTTCAATGTATCATGTCCGGCGAGACAGACAAGCTTGTGAGCGCGTGCATATGCACATGCACGAACGTGCGGTACACTTTTTAGGGTCCCGGGTTGGGATTTTGAAAATCTGGTCACCCCATGAGGTCTACTCCTCGTGGAAGAATTTATGACCAAGCAAAAAGACAAACAAGCAGCTCTACTCTGTGTGCAAGTCGTTCACTTGCTAAAGAGCTGCTATATTTCTGAGCTACAGACTCTTAAGACCTTACCTAAGAGTTAGACCTGGGTCTTATTGTATGATGTTTCTGGAAAAAAATAGTATCTCTCTTGTTGCCCCTTCTCAGCCAGGTTTGCCTACGAATCAGCATCATGGAATAGATGGCCACTGTCTTGTTAGCAAGGATGATGTAGTGTGGCAGATACCTCATGTCATGCAAATTTGGTCCTTAGCCATGTATATATAAAATATTTTTTCTCTACTCACTACTCCACACTCCTGCCTACCAAACATGAATCTAATGTGTTTATGTTTTCCATCTTCTCCCTCTCCCCTCCCCTAACCTGCATTTAGCTGGCATGTTGTTGTGGCTCGGCGGCATGCTCGTGCTGCTGTCGCTGTTGTCCCAATATCAAACAGTCCACTGGGACCCGCGTTATGTACGCATTCTACTTCCTCCTCGTCACCATCGTCTGCGCCATCATGATGTCCCCCACAGTCGAGCGGGAGATGAGAGAATATGTAAGTACACACACACACACACACACACACACACACACACACACACACACACACACACACACACACACACACACACACACACACACACACACACACACACACACACACACACACACACACACACACAATTAATATTTTAAATTGCAGGCATAACTATGTTGGAACTGAGGAAGAAATGGCAAATAAGTAACACAAGGGATGAGTGGATGTCACAGACTTTTTCAGAACTCAGAAACTCGCTTATTGAGCAAGTAAGTTTGAAATGTACAGGGATTTTGACTATGTGAGTTGTGTTAAAATGCATTCAACATAAGCCAACATTTTAAGTAGAAAATGTATGAATGTCTGAGCTTAGATGGCAAGGAGCTTAGGAATTTAGAGTATGATGGATATCTTTTGTGTGGAGTGCAAAAACGAATAATTTCACAGACAGGACAAATCTGCAGATTGTGGTCGTTTGTTGCATGAGCGCCTACCTTCTCTGTCTCCATCACTGAGAGGAGAACGGTGTCTTTTGCACAGGTGGAAGGGTTACTGTTGGATACAGATGGACAAGTACAAGAACAACACCCTATATCTTAAGGCCATTGGAGGGCAAAGCCTCCAGGTGTTTATCAGTAACTCCTGCCCTTTTGGTGCCTTCTTGTCTGTCTGTCTGATATACACTTATAGGCATAGTGGTGATTTATGAAGACCCTGAATTATGCCCCTGGTCACCCTTGGTTACCGCTTTGATGTATCTCTTGGACCATCTTGGGCTCTTAGATTTGTTTGGATAATTGATTTTAAAAATGACATATGGCATAGAGATGGAAGGAGAACCCTGTAGAGTTTGACTGTCCCTGTCGTGTTATGACACTATTTCTGTGACACTAGAAAGATCATGTTTGACAAAAGCCCAAGAAAGCTGCTTGAACATCAGAGCAAATAAGAGAGGAAGAATGTTATTTTTCTTTCTAAGTTCAAACCATAGCAAAGCGGGAAATGTTGGCAAGGAAACATTATTTAGTGATGAGCCTTCAGCCTTCAATGGGCTGGAGTGGGTAGGACATTAATAGTCACACAACAGGCATACATGGCAGTTTTCTATTGCATGTATGGAAGATTGACGTACACAGTTTGGGAAACATAAAACGAAGGAAAAAACAAACAAACTGGTTGGCTATCTCACTAAGAAGGCTACACCTCAATGGCAATTTCAGACATTCTTGATAAATTGAAATTTTTAGGTAAAATAAAAGTCTGAGGGGAAAAAAGGCAAGGAGGTTTTAAAAATGTAGATGGTGACTTAGGGGCTTACATGTGGCCCACAATTTGGACAAGGGACCAGGATGGCCTAGTGGCTTTTGAGTTTTCGCCTCCATTGAAATCTTTTTAGTAAATTACTGGGGAGTGAGAATGCATTCCAGGGTTTTAGGCGCATGGTTTCCATAAAATCTAGAAGCTCAGATTGCTAGTCATGATATCTTGAGTGTGTAATTGTATGGTCAGCATGCTGGCTGGTGGTTTGCTGCAGTGGTACATATTTAACATTGTGGTTGTTATGCGGATGGCCTAGTTTACTGAATAGCGGAGTTGGGGTCGCCTCAGCGACTAGGCTAGTAGTAACCTAGCCAACAGTAGCCTTAATACAGTGATCCTTTAGACTGTTTGGCCTACTGCTGTTCCACATATCCCGCTCTCCCTCCCCACTTTACTCACAGCAGTTACAACATAATGGGAGGCCAAGGCTAAGTTACTTAGACATTGGATTGAAAGTCAGAGTATGTCATGGAAATTGCCTGCAAACTCTCAATAATCATGAAATAACATACAAAACATTGACGTATAGATAGATTGTTTACACAAATATATTCAAGAGAATACCTTGATACAGAAGTGAAAGGAAATTGCCTTTCACAGGGGAAAAGAGCTCAGTGTCTTTATAGTTTTCAGCCAAACAAAGAAGTCTTATATGATTAGCCCCTTGGTGTTTAAAGACAATCAACCTATAGAAACATGAGACTCAGGGCCCCTTGAAGATTTCCCGATGCGATGTATCTCACAGCACATGTCGAGCCCCTGACACCACATAACACAGCCTCCTTTAAAGTATATTTGGCCAACATAGCAACACAGGCATAAAGAAACAATAAATAAACAATTAATTAATGATAACTCTTAGGGCTGGTTTCACAGTCAGGGCTTAAGCTTAGTCAGAGACTGAAATGCCCTTTTGAGCTGGTTCAATTCAAAGTGATGTGAACGGCCTTGTCTTAAGATAGTCTTAGATGCCTATTCTGGATTAAACTAAAATGTTTGCAAGAAGGAGGATTGGAGCTACTCCAGGACTACATGGAAGCTTAAATTTAATCCTCCAAGGAGGCAGGTTTAACTTCTGCTTAATACTGGCATATCCTTTTTTGCATCGTGGCAGGTATTTACAATTGTCTCATTACTGTATAATTTTTTATTTGTGGCTCTCTTCTAACTTCATATTAAATTCAACCTGTAAAATTCTCATTTATCATTTCATTTTCTTCATTTAAATATTTCATCTTATGCTCATGAAATTCTATGGCTAACTTTTCATGCATGGTCATCTTTTTTGTTCTCTGCTGAAAGATGTTGGCAGTACCTCCTCTGAAGGATGCTATAGCATAGAAATCTTCAACAGGGGGTCTGCGACCCCTAGGCGGTCCTCAGAGTTACTGCAGGGGGTCCGCCAAATTATTTGATCCCAAACTTTTTTCTTCCAAAAAATGTCAGAAAATACACATTAACATAAATACAACCTATAATAAACAAAGATACATCTTCTTATTCGTTAAAAAAATTACAACATTGAAGATACCCATGAATCCTCGTGCAATAATGTGATCACCCTGAAAGCCGAGCACCAGCTAGCTATCCTATGCTAAACCACTCCATGTGCGGCACCAATAAAACACTGGAAATAATTGCATGCCATAGTAGCCAAATAGGTATGTATTATTAGCCTAAGTATACAACCATTCTTACATTAATGTGATCTACAATGGATCGCTTTGTAACTTCTCAACTAAGAAACTTTGACAGACCCTGTACTTCATCACGAACCACTGGCGAAAGTTCAGGGGATGAGGCTAAAGCACCTGCCAACAGCCATTCTACAACTGCTGCTAAGCGTAAACGAGAGAAGACCTGAAAATATTCAGAGAATTATCTCAAGTTTAGATTTACCTTTAAAGAGACTGAGGGAGTTGTGTGTCATCTGCTCTGCTCTGCTGTCAAACAAAAGTATGAAGCCATCAAAGCTGCAGTGCCACTTGGAGACAACCCATACTCACTTGAAAGAAAAACCAGTGGAACACTTTCAGGCCCATCTCAAATCTCTCAAAGGCCAACAGACATTGATGAGACAATCAGCTAAAGTTGGTAAGTTAGCTTTGAAAGCCTCTTATCAAGTTGCTCTTCAGATCGCTCAGAACAAAAAGCCATACACAATTGCAGAGGATTTAATATTGCCTGCAGCCAGTGATATGTGCAAAACAATGTTTGGGACTGATGAGTACGTTAATAAACTGAAAAGCTTTCCGTTGTCGGACACAACCATCGCTCGTCGTATTGATGACATAGCATCTGATGTGAGGGTGCAACTAGTAGAGAAACTGAGGTTGGCAGAGGCTTTTGCATTACAATTGGATGAATCCATGGATGTGTCAAACGGTGCTCAGCTTTTGGCGTTTGTGCGGTTTGTCGACCAAAATGAAATGCAGGAGGAATTTTTGTATGGTAAACAACTGCCTGAACGCACAACAAGTTCTGAAATTTTCAAAGTAATCGATGTTTTTTCAGAGAAAATGACATACCCTGGGCAAAATGTGTTGCGATGTGCACTGATGGTGCAAGAGCCATGGCTTTAGGTTTAAAGTGGACTAGTAGCACTTGTCAAAGGTGTGGCTCCTCAAGTGATGTGGAAGCCTTGCATGTTACATAGGGAGTCTGTCGTTACCAAAGAAATGTGCTGAATTGTCAGACGTCATGGACTCCGTCGAGAAAGTTGTCAATGTTGTCAGGAAGGGTGCTTTGCGAACGTGTCTCTTTTCCTCTCTGTGCTGCTGTGGGAGAAGAACACACTGCACTACTTTACCATTCTGGGGTTCGATGGCTTTCACGTGGCGCAGTGCTGTCATGCGTGTTTGAGTTACGTACGTCTATTTGGGAGTTTTTATTTTGCCAAAACTGCGCAGAACTGGCTGCAAATTTCAGTGACGATGTCTGGGTTACTAAACTTGCATATCTTGCAGACGTTTACGCTGAGCTGAACAGACTCAACTGTTCTTTGCAAGGCCGCAATACACATGCCATGCATCTGTATGACAGAATGGAAGGCTTTCTGAAGAAAATCAAAAGACAGAGTGAGTGAGTCAGGGAGGGCACTTTTTCCATGTTTCCTTCAGTGGATGAGTTGGAAGATTCTGCAGTGCTCTCGCGTCACGTAACATGCACAATTGTTGCACACTTGGAGGCACTTGAGGGTCAATTTGGTAAATACTTTTCTGAGGCTGACTCCTGGCACAGGGACATACATGGATACAGTTTCCATTTAAAGATAACGCAGCAGATGGCTCAAACTTGACAGTGACAGAGGAGGATCAGCTCATCGAACAATCCACTGACTGTACATACAGAAACATGTATGAGACAAGACCACTCATTCAGTTCTGGATCTCTTGCCAGAAAGACTTCCCACAATTGACAGCAAAAGCAATGCGAGAGTGTATTTTCCTCCCTTACCTACCTGAAAAGCAAGTACAGGTCAAGACTGCAGCCTGAGGCTGATATGGCACTCTGTCTGACAGCCTCCATCTGCCCTAGAATAGACAAGCTGTATGCCACTCACCAGGGTCAGACCTCTCACTGAGGTAGGAGCTGTGCCATCCACACATGAAGTTAATCTTAATGCTTCATTGTCCCTCCCCCATTAAAATTGTTAAATTGTAAATGTAAAAAATATCAATATAGAACTAAAACATGTTCTATGAAGCGCCACACTATTATAGATAATGTATGTAGTTCTGTTTACATATACATATGTGTATGGGAGTTTAGGTAATATGTATGTGTAGATATACACACACACACACACACATATATATATACACATATATAAAATTTCCGTTTTTTTTATCTTCAACTTATTTTGTTCACTTCTGTAAAAGTAATGTAATTCAATGTCCATTCTTGGATTTTCCTAAAAAAAAAAAGAATTACAAAAAAACATGTTCTATAAATATATAAATTTGTCAATAATTATTATTTTAATGGTTTAGCATTGTATACAACATTGCAAAGTACTTTTATATATGGCACTATAGGCCGCCCTACACATTGTTGTTGGCACAGTTTAATAAGCAACAACATTTTATACGATGTATAATGGGGGGTCCCGGGTTGTCCTCTGTTTGGAGTTTGCGTGTTCTCCCTGTGTCTGCGTGGGTTTCCTCTGGGTGCTCCAGTTTCCTCCCGCGGTCCAGGGACATGTAGGTCAGGTGAGTCGGCCATACTAGATTGTCCCTAGATGTGAATGTGTGTGTGTGTGTGTATGTCGGCCCAGTGATGGCCTGGCAGCCTGTCCAGGGTGTCTCCCCACCTACCGCCCAATGACTGCTGGGATAGGCTCCAGCATCCTCGCGTCCCTGAGAGCAGGATTAGCGGTTTGGATAATGGATGGATGGATGTAATAGGGGGTCCCTCCGCCGTGTCTCTATCAGTGAAGGGGTGCTTGGCTTGAAAAACATAGGAAGACCTCTGCTATAGCAGATGTGGAGGGCACACACTCATTGTACACTGGCTCTTCCAAACTGTTGAGATTTCTTTACTCTCCAGAAAAAGTTAGAAACAGGGGTGTCCGGGTAGTGTAGTGGTCTATTCCGTTGCCTACCAACACGGGGATCCCGGTTCGAATCCCCATGTTACCTGTGGCTTGGTCGAGCGTCCCTACAGACACAATTGGCCGTGCTTGCGGATGGGAAGCCGGATGTGGGTATGTGTCCTGGTTGCTGCACTTGCGCCTCCTCTGGTCGGTTGGGGCGCCTGTTCAGGGGGAGGGGGAACTGAGGGGAATAGCATGATCCTCCCACGTGCTATGTCTCCCTGGTGAAACTCTTGATTATCAGGGGAAAACAAGCGGCTGGCAACTCCACATGTATTGGAGGAGGCATGTGGTAGTCTGCAGCCCTCCCCGGATTGGAAGAGGGGGTGGAGCAGCGACTGGGATGGTTCGGAAGAGTGGGGTAATTGGCCGGGTACAATTTGGGAGAAAAGGGGGAGGGGAATAGATAAACTCATGTGGTCCTAGGAATGAAAGTATTAAGAAGAATGATACAGACAGTGGAATGTATTTTTATGGTAAATATTTGATATATACCATTTGTGCTCAGCTCTTCATCTGAGCTGTCCAAATGGTCATCATCTGGTATATCATCCAGAGGTTGCTGGTGCTGTATTATTCCAGACAGATAGTAGTAGTAATAATAATAATAATACTCAACCACGAAGGAGAAGAACCGGAAAGAGTACCACAGGAGAGTGCGCATGCTACTGAAGAGCAAACTCAATGCAGCTAACAGAATTGAAGCTATCAACACCCTAGCGATACCTGTAGTGACGTACAGCTTCAACATCATCAGTTGGAAACTGAACAACATCAAGAGACTAGACATCAAGACAAGAAAGATGCTGACCATGGCGAAGATGCACCACCCGAAAGCAGATGTCGACAGGCTGTACCTATCAAGAGCTTTAGGAAGACGAGGCCTAGTCCAACTCGAACTGACCTTCAAGACTACCACTAACGGGCTGGATGCATACCTGACAAAAACAGATGACCCACTCCTCCAAATGGTAAAACATCAGATCTACTCCATCAATAAAGAAGCTTCACAATTCAAGAAAGAGCTTGATGTCCCAGAAACCCCACCAACAGAAAATGAGGCAACTATCATCTATGCCAAACGAATGAAGCAGAATGCAAAACACCATGGCCAGCAGCAACTGCAAAAAACCTGGGAGGACAAAGCAATGAATGGGAAGTACCCAAAAAGAATGAAAGACGCAGACGTGGAACAACAAAAGACACACCAGTGGCCGAGGAGCACCGGACTGAAAGCAGAGACGGAGGGCCTGATAATCGCTGCACAAGACCAGAGCCTGGCAACCGGTTCCTATCACCATCGCTCATCAAAGATGGAACAGACCCAAAATACAGAATCTGTGGAATGTACGAAGAAACCATCGACCACATTGTCTCAGGCTGCCTGGAACTGGTGAAGACCGAGTACATGTACAGGCACAACAAGGCAGAAGCATACCTGCACTGGAAGATATGCAAGAGTTACAAGATCAAGACGACTGAGAAGTGGTACGAACATCAGCCAAAAACGGTCACTGAAAACAATGATGTCACCATCCTCTGGGAAATGCCCATCCACACTGACAGAGAGATAAAAGCCAACAAGTCCGACATTGTTATCAAGGACAGGAAGCAAAAGAGGTGCATGCTCATCGACATGGCAATACCATCCGAAAAAAACACCTCAGTGAAAGTCACAGAGAAGCTGACCAAGTACAAAGACCTGGAGATTGAAATCAACAGGATGCGGGGAATGAAGACGAAACAACACCAGTGGTCATCGGAGCGCTAGTACTCATGAAAAAGGAATGGAAAAGTTCACCAACCATATCCCAGGAAACATCAACGTCAGTGCAGTCCAGAAGATCGCCCTACTCAGAGCAGCCCACATATTACGACGAGTACTGTCAATCAAGTGACATCTGCCCTATCGTGCCTCAGGACCATAGTTTGGACCCAGCTCTACAGGATTTAAAACAGGAAACATGCAAGAAATAATAATAATAATAATAATAATAATAATAATAATGATGATGCATTTTATTTATGGGTGCCTTTCAGAGCACTCAAGGACACCTTACAAAACACAGTGGAAAAACAAGCAGAGCTGTATCAAACATCATTAAACAAAGCAGGAGTATACAATAATAAGTTAATACAACGGAGGTATAAAATCATCATCTGTGCAAAGCTCAATGTGGGTTAAAGTCTGGATCAGACTGAATATGCCAGTTTGAAGAGGTGTGTTTTGAGATAGGATTTGAAGGAGGAAAGAGAGTCAATGTTGCGAGTGTCGTCTGGGAGAGCATTCCAGAGTTGGGGGACAGAATGACTGAAGGCTCCAGACCCCATGGTAGTCAAGTGGGCAGGTGGTGTAGTGAGTTGGAGAGCAGAAGAGGATCTGAGAGTACGGGAGGGCGTGTGGATGTGAAGGAGTTCAGAAAGATTCTCTCACACGCCCTGCTGCTGAGACACTGACTTCATCTCCTCCTGCCTTGATTACTGCAACTCTCTCTACGGCCTCAGTGCTAGCTCTATCAAGAGACTCCAATTGGTCCAGAACGCATCCACCCGACTTTTAACTTTCACCAAATCCTGGCACCACATCACCCAAGTCCTAAAAGACCTCCACTGGCTACCCATCCCCCACCGGATCAATTACAAAATCCTGGTTCTTACTTATAAAGCCCTTCACAAACTGGCTCCCCCATACCTCACTGACCTCCTCTCCCCCTACCAACTCACTCAGTCCCTCAGATCCACCTCAGCCTCCCTTGTCTCTACCCCTAGGTCCAACCTCTGCGGCTTTGGTGACCGAGCCTTTTCCAGGGCAGCTCCCAGGCTCTGGAAGTCAATCCCCCAAATCATTAGAGACTCAGAATCCCTCCCACTCGTCCAATCCTGTCTCAAGACACACCTCTTCTCCATTGCCTTCTCGTGCCCCCCCCCCCCCCCCCGTCCTCTCATCCACCCCTAATCTGAGGCAGACTAAGGACCGAGCACTCGACCTGCTGCTCCCTCCTCTTGGAACTCCCTCCTCAAGCACATCAGACACTACTGCGATCTGCCCACATTCAATTCATTAATCAGGACTCACCTCTTCAGACTTGCTTTCATCTGTGATTTATGTGATTTACGATGTTTGTTTTTCCTCCCCTTTTGTATCTGTCTAAATTGGAGAGTACTGCTGGCGTCATGTGTGGCTACCGCTTCTCCCTCTCATAGCCACCTTCCCATCCACCCCTGTATGTCTGTGTTATGTTTATCTGTTGTCTTGAATTCTGGACCAATTGAAGTTTATGAAGACACTTGAAGGGAAGACCAAAGAGGATAGAATTGCAGTAGTCAATACAGGATGTAACCAAGGTGTGGATAAGAATGGCGGTGCTGTTAGATGTAAGCGATGGGCGAAGACGATTAATGTTGCGTAGGTGGAAGTATGCAGACCGAGTAACAATGTTGATGTGTGCTTCAAAAGATAATGTGTTGTCCAAGATGACACCCAGACTCTTAACCTGAGGGGAAGGAGGAACTATAGAATTGTCAATAGAGAAAAGCTATCAGGTTTAACCAAAGTAGTAGTAGTAGTAGCTCAATTCATCAGTGTTGGACTTGGTGGTCCACCACCAGTCTTAAATCACTCTTTTCTGGTTGTTGCATTCATGTGTTTTAATGCTAGTTTAAGGTTCCTCCACAAAGTATATAAAGATGGAAATATTTCAACATGTCACAAATATATGAATGTAAAAATATGAAATACTGATAATGAAAATTTCTCACTTGAAGCTTCTGTATTGTGTGTTTACATTATCATTTATATTGACTTCACTGCAAATTGCAGCAGCCCAAGCAGCCTTTCCTTTGCACAGTCGTAGAAATGTGATTCTTACTTTCAATAATTGGATGAGTTGACACAATTTGCTTTAGTATCATTTTTTCACATTCACTTAAGTTTTTTTGAATGAATTTTTTTTGTCTCTGCTATTGTTTGTCTGTGATTTCCTCCTCCAGATTCACACCAGTAATGGTGTTTCCCATTTCCCTCCAGGTTTTTATGAGCGCCCTCAGAGCAACAGCATGTGCTCATACTTAACTTAATGCAATTCAACCCAGGTGTCCTCATTTAATCTTAATTTACTCCTGGACTCCATATTCTACAACTAATTTAGCCAAATTTAAACCACGTTCATGAAAGCTACTTAAATGTTCTAACTTAATTATTCCACATTAAGGCCTGTTCCTGGCTTAATCTAAGCCATGTCCATACAACCGGCCCGTAGTGTTTCATGTTAGTTTACTTTCACAAGTACCACACTATACACTGGCTGAGGTGGAGCTAAACGGGCGGCCAAAAATAGAAAAAAAGGGAGAACATGCTGCAGTGTTTCTCAACCCAGTCCTCAAGGAACCCCTATCCTGCAGATTTTCATTGTAACCCTGCATAGGTAGCCCTGCTTGTACTTACTCGACCAATCATCTCGCAGCACTTAATTATGCAAGGTGTGCATCATCTGACAAAATTCATTGCTGATTGGTTGAATAACTACAAACAGGTACCTATTCAGGGTTGCAAAGAAAATATGCAGGATAGGGGTTCCTTGAGGACTGGGTTGAGAAACACTGTGCTAGTGTGTTGCATACTGTTCCCTTTGCTCACAAACACCCATCCAAACCATGCATTTACAGAACAGATTGTGGCTGCACTAAATTTATACATAAAGTGATTTTGTTAATCTGACATGTTGGCTGTCTACCTTTGTTTTTCTGTTTTAACACTGTGAGGGAAAAAAATCTAAAGTTTGTAAAAATGCTGAGAGGTCCACAATGTTCCTTGAAAATATTTATAAGTGTGTAGATAATATTTATATGTACACTGGTAAGGCCGAGGTTGAGTGTGGGTTTGTTGCTTGTTGAATCAGCAAATGGGACGCACAAGGCCACCTGCTCTGTGTTTTTCATCCCGCTTTTCAGTGTTTGGTTGTTTCATATCTTAGAAATGTTCTACCTGCAATACGGTTTGATCCATCTGGTCCTGTGTTGTTGCGTCCGGATACATGACTCATTCTCTTTATCTATGTATTTATTTATGTAGTTATTTTAGGAGAATTCTGTTTGAAATGAAATGGGTGGGTGATACTAGTAGTCGATGGGTAGCTGTTGAAATAGTTATCCTGGTGTATTCGGTCTCTTCCCCTGTCCTCCTGAGCAAGGCCCTCGCTCCCATATGTTTATGACTCTATTCAGTGTTGAGCATCAAGCTCATTCCTGCCACTAGGTGGCGTACGTATTTTAGTACACCCCGAAGACAATGGGAGGAAAAGAGGTGTCTCCTTTCTTTGCCATCCTGGGGAAAATACATTCAGCTGAATTTGTTACTATGGCAATGACGGCTAGCTTTTGTAACTGAAAGCACAATTTGAGAGCAGAGTATTTTTCTTTCCATCAATCTTTCTGGCCTGCTTTGACTTCTCTTCTCTTCTCCTCTGCCAGTGTCCACACTGCATGAGTCAGAGGCCTCCCCACCATGCATCTCCTAGTGAGAGCGGAGCTGTATGCAACGTGGTGGTCTTTCTCTCACTCTCTCAAACACACACACATACACACACACACGTGCACACACGCATGCATGCACAGCGGCAGTGCCAGTCACATGCATACAAAGCACAGTGGGAAGTCCCAGCTACAGTAAGAGAGCAGTCATTGTGCGTACAAGAGTACTGGTCTTTTCTCCCTAGATTTACAGGGGTCTGAAACAGCCGGCTCCTTCCCCTTTTAGTCACAACACTATGGACATGCTAATATGGCTCTCAACCTTAGACAAAAGCTCAGAAATCAGCCCTTTTTCTCTTTCTGCAGATCTGGCTCTGAAGTCTACTGAATGCGGAGCTGATGACAACTCTGTTTGCTCAAGCCTGGCTGATATACAAGTTTTTGCACTCATGTCCCTCCCTAGCCCATAACAGAGATTTTGATGGCAACCTGACAGAAAAGTATCTCATATTTTTGCATTTTTAAGTTGGGAATGTGAAAAATCTCCTTTTGAGCTACATTTAAGGGTTCAATCTACAATTGATGCTCACTGACAGTGAGTGTGAAAATCAGTGACGGTCATTGTCAATCAATCAATCAATGTCAATGTGTGAATGTGCAAATCAATGACATTGATTTGGTCAGACTTTGTAAAGATCATTCCCTTTATTACTTGCCAGTGAAAAAAAAATAGTCAGTGCCACATCACTTTCAAATCCTTTAGAGGTGTTCTGTTGTCTCCATTTCTTAAACAAATTCGATGGGTGAGATGTGTCACGTTTCGCATGGTGTTGTTGCTGCACTTCCCACAACCATTGTAGTGCATGTCTGTACTGATTGTACCTCTAATGCTTGGGTATACATTAATTCCATTAGATCTGTAAAAGTTAAATATCAGTTGAAAATGTGTGTACACTTAGACTGTAAGCTGAGCCCTGTTTGTTAGACTCTAGCAGACAGGTCTGACAGAGATGAGAACAGAGATTTCACTTCCTGTCTGTGATTTGAGAATTCCTTACTAAGGCACTTTGTGTCTCTGTTATTATTTAACAAAGGCACTTTGAATTTCCTGTGTCTGCTCTGATGTGTCTGTATCTTTTTTACTGACCTAAATATTTCTCTGGCCTACTATCCTCTCTACTCTTTGTGCAGCCATCACGAGTAAAAAAGAAAAAGTCAGTCATGTTGGTTCAAGCTAAAGCTTGCTGTTTGCATCCCTCCCTCTCTCTGTCTCTCTGTCTCTCTTTCTGTCTCTCTCTCATTCTGTCTCTCTTGCTCTGTCTCTCTGTCTCTCTCTCTCGCTCTCTGTCTGTATGTCTCACACTTTTTGTTTTTCTTTTCTGACTTGCTGAAAGGAAACAGCTAATTTATTCATCCGCCTCTTTGTTTGTGTACACTGACAGTTGGTTGTAAGGCCCCTCTAACAGCCCGTAGAGAACGAGGGATGAAAGAGTGGTTGATAGAGAGCAAGAGGGGTTGGTGTCGCTGCCTGTTCCCTCTTTCTGCTGCTTTAGAGGCGTGACGCTCGGCATGGGTACTATTGGTCCTTTTCTCTGAAGGCCCTTCAGAAAACAGAGACATGAACAGAGGGAGATCCTTTTCAGCACAACAATGTCATCCATTCTGTCCAATCCTACGCCTGATTGTGTTTGTGTTTTCATCTTTAGTGTGTGTGTGTGTGTGTGTGTGTGTGTGTGTGTGTGTGTGTGTGTGTGTGTGTGTGTGTGTGTGTGTGTGTGTGTTATATACATGTGGGATATTAATTTGTGTCTGTCTGCATGTCAGATCCCGTTCTACAGTGATCTGTGTGCGAAGATGAATGCAGGAGAGAACTGCAAGGTTCTGGTTGGCTATTCTGCCGTCTACAAGGTCTGCTTTGGCATGGCCTGCTTCTTCTTCTTTTTCTTCATCTTCACCTTAGGAGTCAACAACAGCACAGGCTGCAGAGCAGTCGTACACAATGGGTAGGTAGGCCTAGCTGTTTGTCTGTCTGACTGTGTCTGTCTGTCTGCTTTCTACTCACCAGTGTTATTATTTATATTCCTACACATCTAGATGTGGTCTGTGCTCTTGGTGTGTGCTTTTTCAGACCTAGATTAATGCATAAATAAATCAAACCCGTTACTAAATGATGCACAGAGAACATGTGGAAAGTGATTGGATTGCATTTTCGCGGTGGGGGTTGGGTCGGTTCAGCTCCATTTCACACCAAGAGTGTCATGGGATGTTTTCCACAAAGCTCTCATATTTAGACAAGATGTACCATGATGTTCCAAAAGGGACACAACAAAGAGACTGTATATACAATACTAGGATAGTAATGATGGTACTGGTGTCCCCATTATTATTCATAACAGCCGTTGTAATATGTGCAGTTGTAATCAGTATTATCACATATTGGATAAAATTTGAAAGAGTAAAACATTATTTTTGTGTACAATGTTTTGTTACATTTTGCACAATATGGCACAGTTTCCGCCCACAGTCCAAAGACATGTAAGTCAGGTGAATCAGCTGTACTAAATTGTCCCTAGGTGTGTGTGTGTGTGTGTGTGTGTGTGTGTGTGTGTGTGTGTGTGTGTGTGTGTGTGTGTGTGTGTGTGTGTGTGGGCCCTGTGATGGCCTGGCGGCCTGTCCAGGGTGTCTCCCTGCCTGCCGCCCAATGATTGCTGGGATAGGCTCCAGCATCCCCGTGACCCTGAGTAAGGATAAGCGGTTTGGATAATAAGGGGTGTTTTCTCTACTTTTTATAGTTACAACTACTGGACCTGTACTTGTGGCTATGAAAAAACTCCTGTAAATGTATTCTCAGTGTTCGTTTTGCTACTTACTCCTAGCCCTCTTGAAGGACATGGTTGATATGAAAAACTGCATTGGACAACTTTGTGCATATCACAAAGCAATTAAAGCACCGCAGAAGTGGAGCAGAATTCACACCCAGTGTGAAATAGCAGTTGGAGTGTAAGGTAGATGTAATGTGATGGGGTTGGTGTGTAAGGTAGATGGTAAGAAGTCCAAAACCAGTTAGCCACCCCGCTTCCTCTGATGAAGCATCTCTGTCCAGATGAGAGCACATTGCCCCCGTCAGTGTGGCAAAAGAGGCCACTGAATGGCATACCATAATCAATGGCCATCTTGGTCACCTGATCTCAACCAAGCTGAACACATAGATTTGTCATAACGATTTTGTAATGAGCTGAACAGTGCCACATCTCTCCCACAGCGGTCCATCTGACTGTAGAATTTATAACAAGTCATGCTGAAGCTGTTCTGCCTGCTTTCCATTAACCCAATTAAGCACCTTGTTTCCTTTTATTTTGTTAGTTTTCCAATTGAAACACCCCTTCCTTAATTTCGTTGTCTTGAATGGTAGATTCTGGTTATTGAAGTTCTTTGCGCTGGTGGCGTGCTGCGCTGGAGGCTTCTTCATCCCTCAAGAGCAAACCTTTCTGGAAGGTATGGACCAAAAGGGCTCAATCAACAACTGTCACAATGTAATTTTCCCCCATAGTTGTCTCTTCATCTCTAAGGTGTCTTCCTCTCTCTCCCTGTCTTCCTGTCCCCCTGTCACCACAGTGTGGCGCTACATAGGAGCAATCGGTGGGTTCTTCTTCCTGCTCATCCAGCTGATGCTGTTGGTGGAGTTTGCCCATAGGTGGAACACGAACTGGTGAGAACAACACCTACTCTCTTGACTGCCTGGTTTGCTTCTGTGAGAAAAACAGAGAGAAAGGCAGACAGGAAGGAGGAGTTGGAGAATCAGATAAAAGGAAATAAACGGACGGCTAAAAGAGAGACCAGCTAGGGTGGGGTCCTCTGTTGGGTTGTTTGATTTAGAGCAGTGTGGAGAGAGGGGATGATGTAGTTGTGTGTTTTTTTGTTTGTTTGTTTGGGTTTTTTTTTGGGGGGGGGGGTCAGGCTTGTCAGCTGGTCAGGCACTGTGCAGATGAACAGGAAACACATGGTTTCAGGAGTATAAACTCAGTCTCCCTTTCCTTTGAGGGAAGTGCGTGCCCAGAGTAACATGAACCATGAACCAACAGCATTACTCAAGACACTGATGGATTTGGTTGCCATTGCAATAATCACCAACCTCCATGTCTTTTTGTATTGTATTTATGTTATGTGCGTACACATTTCCACCCCCATCACCCCAAGTGTGTGTGTGTGTGTGTGTGTGTGTGTGTGTGTGTGTGTGTGTGTGTGTGTGTGTGTGTGTGTGTGTGTGTGTGTGTGTGTGTGTGTGTGTGTGTGTGTGTGTGTGTTCTGTATCGCTCTTTCCGTCTCTCACTCTTTTCCTCCCTCCTCATCAGGAGTTCTGGAGGTGAAGCATAACCCTTTTTGGTATGCAGCCCTCGCCTTCGTGACCCTGATGCTGTTCAGTGTGGCAGTGGGGGCGGTGGTGTTCATGGGTGTGTTTTACACCCACCCGGAGGCCTGTCTCCTCAACAAGATCTTCCTGGGCGTCAATGCTAGCCTCTGCCTCATTGTCTCTCTGTTGGCCATCTCCCCCTGCATACAGAAACGTGAGGGCGCCCCCACTCATAAATACACATAAACGCACGTGGCAGCATGTAGTAGGGATGAAAACACACAGCTGTTAAACACGGGCAGCTCTGTCAGACTCATACCGATGTGCAAGTTATTCATTCATGACATTCACGTCAAATGGAATCGTCACTATGTTCATAAGTGCCACAGCTTTAAGTATATCCATTTATGTATGCAATTTGTGTATTTGTAAACATTCTTGCATTTTTTTTTAATTTGGTGATAACCTCAATGGCCACACAATTGCAAAAACACATGCTTGTCCCTGTTAGTGAAGGCGGTAACATTGAGATCATGTATGATTATATGTCTCTGCAGTGCAGCCCACGTCAGGCCTGTTGCAGCCAGGGGTCATCAGTGTGTATGTCATGTATCTCACCTTCTCAGCCTTCACCAGCAAACCCAAGGAAGGTAAGTGTTGGTTGGCCAAAGCCTCTCATCAGCTAGATTTCACAGCCAGTGTGGAGCCATCTGCTTCAGTTAGTACTAGATCCTGTTTTTGTTGAATGATGGTTTGCTTGGCTAATGTGTTTGCTGTACATTCTTCTTGTCTCTGTAGTTTTTTTCTTCTTTTTACTTTGCTTTTGCTTTCATTATACATCATTCCCCCTGCCCTTCTAGCTCTCCTGTCTTCTACTTCACTCCCCCTCCTTATACTATAATCCCTCCCAACCTCCTTTTTTTTCTCTCTCTCCCTACCCCTACTTCCTCTGTTCCCTCACACTTCCAGGACTTCACCACTGTCATTTAATTTCTCTTTTGATGCATGTCTGCTCATCTCTAAACTACATCTGACCGTTTTATTGTGTCATCCAGTCCTCCATTCCCTTGACCCCTTTCCACTTCCTTCCACTTGGTCTGTATTCCTTTTTATGACCCTGCTCCTTCTTTCTGTCTAGTCGTGGAGAGGAATGGTGTGAACACAACGGTGTGTGTATTTCTGTTCAACTCCGGGACAGAGGGCGACAAGAAGATTGTCACGATTGTTGGCGCTATTATCCTGTTTGCCTGTATCCTCTACTCCTGGTGAGTCACTAACACATATCTCAAATGGATGCGAGGCATGTGTTCTTGCTTTGTGGATGATCGCTCCTCTCTTCCTCTCAGTATACATTTACAATCACAAACATACTGAGGCCACCTGCTCTCTGATTAAGCATCTGTTTTCTACTTGCCTGACCATAAACCCAGAGCATTGAGATATAAGGTCATAGTTGTGAGTTTTCATCATGGCAGAGTACCACATCTGCAACATGGAAAGCGGGCTGATAGTACAGTAACATATGACTGTAGCGTGCAGAGATGGCGTGGTTCTGGTTGGCTGTCAGTTTGGAGAGGCTTTTGTATGATTGGCAGTGGCTGTGCTGAGGGAGTGATACTCGAGCTGTGGCTTTCGTGGTGTCTGTCCACATGTGGTTCCCATCAAGTGGAGGCGTCATGTCTTCTATTGTCTTGCCCCGTTGTAAGGGTGAGTGAGAAATCCCCAGAAACTAGAAATTACTGGGAAAATGCTCTCAGACAAATGCTGTTTCTCACTTATAATTCCTCTTTCTCCTTTTTCCTTGTTCTCTCTCTCTCTTTCTCCCTCTCTTTCTCTCTCTCTTTCTCTCTCTCTCTCTCTCTCTCTCTCTCTCTCTCTCTCTCTCTCTCTCTCTCTCTCTCTCTCTCTCTCTCTCTCTCTCTCTCTCTCTCTCTCTCTCTCTCTCTCTCTCTCTCTCTCACACACACACACACACTTCCTCAAGTTTGACATCCACTACCCGACGAAGTTCTGCAGCACTGCGAGTGTGTAGGAACAATGAACCAGAGACTGAGGTAAACTCCAGCTCACAAACACACATCCTGTTCTGTTTATGTGTGTGTAATACTGGGTAATAATTGTGTGAGGTCAAAAAAAAACCCAGGTGAGAGAGGAACAGGAAGTCTCTCTTGTAAGCTATGTCAAATTAAACCATACTTTAAACCAACTTTTTAGATTAACCCCTTGAAAGTACCTTTCTGTGTGTCTATGTATGTTTTCTGCATTGAATTCCTGCTAACTTGTCTTCCTCTCTTCAATTCACAGAGAGCTCGCTGCTGTTTTTGTTTCTCAGATGACACAGGTGAGAAGACTGAAATTGTTCCCTCTCTGATGT